>NC_081555.1:165003815-165018815 GCF_963082655.1 Stomoxys calcitrans | reverse complement strand
TCCGTCCGTCCTTCCGTCCGTCCTTCCGTCCGTCCTTCCGTCCGTCCTTCCGTCCGTCCTTCCGTCCGTCCTTCCGTCCGTCCTTCCGTCCGTCCTTCCGTCCGTCCTTCCGTCCGTCCTTCCGTCCGTCCTTCCGTCCGTCCTTCCGTCCGTCCTTCCGTCCGTCCTTCCGTCCGTCCTTCCGTCCGTCCTTCCGTCCGTCCTTCCGTCCGTCCTTCCGTCCGTCCTTCCGTCCGTCCTTCCGTCCGTCCTTCCGTCCGTCCTTCCGTCCGTCCTTCCGTCCGTCCTTCCGTCCGTCCTTCCGTCCGTCCTTCCGTCCGTCCTTCCGTCCGTCCTTCCGTCCGTCCTTCCGTCCGTCCTTCCGTCCGTCCTTCCGTCCGTCCTTCCGTCCGTCCTTCCGTCCGTCCTTCCGTCCGTCCTTCCGTCCGTCCTTCCGTCCGTCCTTCCGTCCGTCCTTCCGTCCGTCCTTCCGTCCGTCCTTCCGTCCGTCCTTCCGTCCGTCCTTCCGTCCGTCCTTCCGTCCGTCCTTCCGTCCGTCCTTCCGTCCGTCCTTCCGTCCGTCCTTCCGTCCGTCCTTCCGTCCGTCCTTCCGTCCGTCCTTCCGTCCGTCCTTCCGTCCGTCCTTCCGTCCGTCCTTCCGTCCGTCCTTCCGTCCGTCCTTCCGTCCGTCCTTCCGTCCGTCCTTCCGTCCGCCCTTCCGTCCGTCCTTCCGTCCGTCCTTCCGTCCGTCCTTCCGTCCGTCCTTCCGTCCGTCCTTCCGTCCGTCCTTCCGTCCGTCCTTCCGTCCGTCCTTCCGTCCGTCCTTCCGTCCGTCCTTCCGTCCGTCCTTCCGTCCGTCCTTCCGTCCGTCCTTCCGTCCGTCCTTCCGTCCGTCCTTCCGTCCGTCCTTCCGTCCGTCCTTCCGTCCGTCCTTCCGTCCGTCCTTCCGTCCGTCCTTCCGTCCGTCCTTCCGTCCGTCCTTCCGTCCGTCCTTCCGTCCGTCCTTCCGTCCGTCCTTCCGTCCGTCCTTCCGTCCGTCCTTCCGTCCGTCCTTCCGTCCGTCCTTCCGTCCGTCCTTCCGTCCGTCCTTCCGTCCGTCCTTCCGTCCGTCCTTCCGTCCGTCCTTCCGTCCGTCCTTCCGTCCGTCCTTCCGTCCGTCCTTCCGTCCGTCCTTCCTTCCGTCCGGTATGAGGTCCTCAAACTTTTGGTCCCAAAATTTGTACTCTTTGGCTGGTGTTTGGGAAAGGGGCGGTGCCCCTAATACATGGTCCCACATTTGAATATCAGATTCGTATTCTACTCCCAAATACCTTTATTTGAGGCCCATATTGCTAGGATCAGTAAATAATTGTTGTTTGTGGGGTTTTTTTTTTGGGGAAGGGATAGACCTCCAGTTCCTTTCATTTGAGCCCCACATGGACGTGGTTGGTATATATGCCCGATTTAGGAGTGTTTTGGGGAGTGGGGTGGTTCCCCAAACTCTTAGCCCTTAAAAATATATCAGCACGTGCTCTACTCTCAAATGTCATTTATTTGAACCCCATATTGCCATTGGCCTCAAAATTGGATATCAACATGGTTTTCTCAAATACCCTTTCATTTAAACCCCATATTGCAAAAGTCAGCAAATATGTCCGGTTTAGAGTATGGGCCCTTAAAACTATCAATATCGAGATTCACTCCCTTAAAGACCCAAAATTGCCATGGTGAGCAAAAAAGGTTCCATTTGGGCGTTGTTATGGGGGTGGAACGACCCCTAGGGTGTTGGTCCCGAATATTGATATCAGATTCGTGGTCAACTTCCAAAGACCTTTCATTTTTCATTTGAGCCCCATATTTCCATAGTCGGCAAACATGACCGGTTTCGGGGGTGTTTTGGGGGAAGGGGCGGCCGTTCAGTGACTTGCCCCTGAAAATCAATATCAGATTCGTGTTATACTCTAAAATACTTCTTATAACAGCCCCATATTGGATGGTCAGCCAATACGTCCTATATGGGAGGTATTATTGGGTCGGAGTGGCCCAATATACATATTTTCCCGAATATTGATATCAGTTTCGTGTTTTACCCCCAAAGACCTTTCATTTGAGACCCATATTGCTATGGTCGTAAATTTGTCTTCTTTGGGGAGGTTTTTTGGGAGGGGAGGCCCCTCAAACACTTGGTCCCACATTTGGATATCAGATTCGACACTTAAATACCTTTTATTTGAGCCCCATATTGCCGTGGTCAGTAAATAAGTTATGTTTGGGGGTGTTTTGCGGAAGGGGTGCACCTCCAGAAACTTGCTCCCACATTTGGATACCAAATTTGTATTCTACTCATAAATACCTCTCATTTGAGTCCCATATGCAAAATGCAATTTTTGCCCATGAACATTCCACTAAGGAACATGAGCAAACTTCTCACATATCAATGAGTCCAGTCCCATTCAAGTTAAAGCTCAATGATAAGGGGCCTCCTTTTTATTGCCGAGTCCGAACGGCGTGCCGCAGTGCGATATCTCTTTGGAGAGAAATTTTATATGGCATAGGACCTCAGAAATGTTGCCAGCATGAGGAGGGGAAAACCACCGCTGAATTTTTTTTCTGATGGTCTCGCCAGGATTCGAACCCAGGCGTTCAGCGTCATTGGCGGACATGCTAACCTCTGCGCTACGATGGCCTCCTCCCATATAGCCAAGGTCGGTAAATATGTCCGATTTAGGGGTGTTTTGGGGGTTGGGGTTTCCGACACTTAGTCCGACAATTGGATAGCAGATACGTTTTCTTCTCTTAAATACATTTAATTTGAGTCCCATATTGTCATGATTGGTTCATATAAATATTTGGTAGTTTTATGGGGTGGGGCTCCTCCCCTAGGTACCCTATACGAAATTTGGATACTAAATTTTAATTTTGAGGTTGCCTTAAGAGAGCACACCAAATTTCGCTTAAATCGCACTACCCATCACCGAGATCTGGCGTTTCTGAAAATTAGGGTAAGGGGGAGGGTCCGCCCCCTCCTTCAGATATCAAAAAATGTAGTACCCTATTTTCACCACAGGATCATTATGCACCATCTGTGAAAATTCGAAGAAAATAGGTACAGCCGTTTCTGAGTCTATAAGGAACACACAAACATACAAACAAACAAACACAAATTGATTTTTATATAAAAGATATGGTCAGAAGTTTCGATATGCTACAAATGGAATGATAATATAAATTTACCCCCATCGTTAGGTGATGGGTATAAATATACATTTTAATATTTTTCTAATTTTACTTCTTTTTTTTTCAGGTATTTTTCCCAATTTTGTAATTGGTTCATAATAGACATATGCCCACAGGTATGCTTTTAATTGTTCTATATAGCTCATATCCCAATCAAAACAAGTAAAATGTCATTAAGTTCGGCCGGGCCGAACTTTGGATACCCACCACCACGGAGGTATATGTAAAACCCCCTTTCGCCACAATCTGGTGAAAATTGTATAACTTATGCACCCAAATTCGGCACGGGCATTGAGTGGTCTAATAAATATAAGTCACTGTTAAATTTTGTATTTCAAATTTCAACGAAATCGGATAAAAAATAAAGCTTTTATGGGCTTCAGACCCTTTATCGGCAGATCGGTCAATACCGCAGCTATATCTGAATATAGCCCGATCTGAACCATATTTGGGTCCTATGTTGGGAGGCGTAAAACTACCCAGTGTATCAAATTTCAGCGAAATCGGTTAAAAAATAAAGCTTTTATAGGCTTTAGACGCTTTATCGGGAGATCGGTCTATATCATATTTGGTTCAGATGTCAGGAGGCTTGAAATAACCCTCTGTATCAAATTTAAACGAAATCGGGTAATAAATAGAGCTTTTATGGACTTCAGACCCTTTATCGGCAGATCGGTCAATATCGCAGCTATATCTGAATATAGTCCGATCGGAGCGATATTTATATCAGAAGTTGGGAGGCTTAAAATAACCTACTATTTAAAATTTCAGCGAAATCGGGTAATAAACAAAGCTTTTATGGGCTTCAGACCCTTTATCGGGAGATCGGTCTATATTGCAGCTATATCTAAATATAGACCGATCTAATCCATACTTAGGTCAGATGTCAAGAGGGTTAACATAACCCACTGTTTTTAATTTCAGCAAAATTGGTTCAAAAATAAAGCTTTTATGGGCTTCAGACCCTTTATCTGGAGATCGGTGTATATGGCAGCTATATCTAAATATAGTCCGATCTGTATCACATTTGAGTCGGATATTGAGAGGCTTAAATTTTAAATTTAAGCGAAATCGGGTAATAAATAAAGCTTTTAAGGCCTTCAGACCCTTTATCGGGAGATCGGTCTATATGGCAGCTATATCTAAATATAGTCCGATCTGAACGATATTTAGGTTCAAAGTTGGAAGGCCTGAAACTACTCACTGTTTCAAATTTCAGCGAAATCGAATAAAAACTAAAGCTTTTATAGCCTTCGGACTCTTTATCGGGAGATCGGTCTATATGGTAGCTATATCTAAATATAGTCCGATCTAATCCATATTTCGGTCAGACGTCGGGAGACTTAGAATAACTGTATATTGCAAATTTCAGCGAAATCGGATAAAACATAAAGCTTTTATGCCCTTCAGACCCTTTATCGGGATATCGGTCTATATGGCAGCTATATCTAAATATGGACCGATTTAATCAATATTTAGATCAGATGTCGTGAGGCTTAAAATAACTCACTGTGGCAAATTTCAGCGAAATTGGGTGTTAAAAAAAGCTTTTTTGGTGTTTAAACCCCTTATCGGCAGATCGGTCTATATGGTTGCTGTATCTACATATAGTCCGAACTGAACCATATTTAGGTCAGCTGTCGGGAAGCGTTAAACTACCCGCTGTTTCAAAATTCAGCAAAATCGGAAGAAAAATAAAGTTTTTATGGGCATTAGACCCTTTATCGGAAAATCGGTCTATATATCAGCTTTAACCAAATATGGTCCGATTTGGACCGTTCAAGGACTTAACCAGCGTGCATCAAAAAGACGTATCTGTGCCAAATTTCAGCCCAATATCTTCAGTTTTGAAGGCTCTAGGGTGATTACAACAGACGGACGGACAGACAGACGGACAGACACACGGAAATCGTTAATTCGTCTTTGAATTTTACTACAATCCCAAATATATCCACTTTGTAGGATCGGAAATTGATATTTCGATGTGTTGTGAATGGAATGCCTTAATGAATATACTCCCTATCCTACGGTGGTGTGTATAAAAACACTATTTTCTAAATGAAATGTATATAGGAAAAAGTTTTTCCTGCATATATCTGTTGTCGCTAAAATTGTTTACCATGGTTTCCAGAATTCTAATTAGTTAAAATTTTTTAGCTCAAATCGTATCCCATGTCCATTGTTGTAATTTTACGTAACTGTATATTTTTGGCAGCGTATGTTGCCATATCTGTGCCATTGCATATTTTTTTTAGGTGTCACACCTAACATCAGTCCATTCAAAAGTTTATTCATTGTAAACTGTTTAATCCAGCTATCGGTTTCCTTTTTTTAGCCAATTGGAAATGAGAATTGGTACTCTATTCTACCTTTAATACTCTACTGGAGTATTTAATTCACAAACTCAGCGTATGCACGCTTCCTGATAAACATTTGCATTGAGCCATGTCAGCTTTTATTTGTGTTGGTGGTGCTTTTTATAGAATCCTTTGAAAAAATAAATTTATTTAAAGATTCTCCCACTCTTCCACGCATCTACGATTGTTCAATGAGTTAAAAACAGATGTGTGATTTAAAGCTATGATGGCCAACCACTCACACACACACACGCGCACACTCTTCCGTATGTACACAAGAACCTATACCCAGCGGGGAAAACTAAAGGACATCTAATAACAATGCTTAAACATGAGGCCTCCAAATCGCCGCTTTTCTCGCTGGGCTCTTGCCTTTGTCATTGTTTTAAAGCACTAACCATGGATATTTTGTTTGCTACTCTACTCGTACATAGGTTATGGTTGTCTATTTTTAAGTGCATATTTTCTCCACACCGACAAAGTGAAACTCATTTTGGGTGAGTTTGTGTTTATGTCTGAAAATGTTTACAATGAAAATTTGTTCGCCCACATGAACAACATGTTAACCAAATTCAAATGAATGTTAAGGTGTTATTTTAATTGATGTTCTCCCCCTTCATGTGGAGACTAGGAAACAAAGTTTGAACCACAATCACCGGTATAGAGTAGAGCAGTAACACATCCTTAATTAGAGAAGTGCCAACACAACACAATGGAAAACAACAACTATTTATACAATTCGAAAGTAACATTGTAAACATCAGATATAAATTTCATATTTTGGTTTACATTGAAATAATTTTTAATTAAGGGTCATAGAAACTTTGAACACGCAATGGATTTAGTTTTTGGGGCAACATAATGAAAAAAACCAGTAAGGAAGGGCAAAAGTCGGGCGGTGCCGACTGTATAATACCATACACCTACCCTATAAGTACAATGTGGGACCTATATCCAATTCTCAAGCAATTTTGATAGACATCGGGAAGCAAATATGTTCAAACTCTAAAAACTACGGTTGACAAAAGACACCATTCTGGCAAATTACCCATAATCTGACGAACGTATATATGGGAGCTATATCTAATTCTGAACCGATTTCGAGCAAACTTCTGAGATAATGTGGTGGTCGTCGAGAAAATCGTTGTGCAAAATTTCGACAAGAACATAAATGTGCTTGCAGTGGCACTAGGGGTGAAAATCTGGCCATATACATATATGACAGCTATATATAAATCTGGGCCGATTTCTATGAAATTCACCAGTAATATTAAGAGTCATTAGAAAATCTCTCCTGCCGAATTTCAAAAAAATCGGCTGACAAATGACCATTTTATTGCCATATTACTGCAAATCGGACGAACATATATATGGCAACTATATCTAAATCTGAACCGATTTTGACCAAACTCTATGTATATTGTGGGAGAGGAAAGCGTTTTGCAAAATTTTGGCAAGATGGATCAATAAATGCGCTTGCTGTGACTTTAGAAGTTAAAATCGGGCGATATATATACATGAGAGCTATATCTAAATCTGAACCGATTTCCATGAAATTCACCAGTGTTATTGAGAGTCAAGAGGAAATCCCTTCTGCCGAATTTCGAGAAAATCGGTTAACAAATTACCATTTTATTGCCGTATTACTGCAAATCGGACGAACATATATATGGGAACTATATCTAAATCTGAATCGATTTTGACCAAACTCTATGTATATTGTGGTAGTCATCGAAGAAAGCGATGTGCAATATTTTGGCAAGATTGGTCAATAAATGCGCTTGCTGTGACTCTAGGAGTGAAAATCGGGCGATATATACATATGAGAGCTATATCTAAATCTGAACCGATTTCCATGAAATTCACCAGTAATATGGACAGTCGTAAAAAAATCCTACGTGCAAAATTTCGTGAGAATCGGTCAACAAATGACCATTTTTTTGCATTATTACAGAAAATCGGACGAATATATATAAGGGAGCTATATCCAGATCTGAACCGATTTTTTCCAAATTCAATAGGTTTCGTCTCTAGGCCGAAAAACATGCCTGTACCAAATTTGAAGACGATCGGTTATTTATTTCAAGCCTCCCGACATCTGACCCAAATATGGTTCACATCAGACTATATTTAGGTATAGCTGTCATATAGACCGATCTGCCGATAAAGGGTCTGAAGCCCATAAAAGCTTTATTTATTACCCGATTTGGAGGAAACTTGAAACAGAGGGTTATTTCAAGCCTCCTGACATCTAACCCAAATATGGTTCAGATCGGACTATATTCAGATATAGCTGTCATATAGACCGATCTCCCGATAAAGCGTCTGAAGGCCATAAAAGCTTTATTTTTTGACCGATTTCGCTGACATTTGAGACAGTTAGTAGTTTTATGTCTTTTAACATAGGACCCAAATATGGTTCAGATCGGACTATATTCAGATATAGCTGTCATATAGACCGATCTCCCGATAAAGCGTCTGAAGGCCATACAAGCTTTATTTATTACCCGATTTCGCTAAAATTTGAAACAGTTGGTTATTTCAAGCCTCCCGACATCTGACTTAAATATGGTTCACATCGGACTATATTAAGGTATAGCTGCCATATAGACCGATCTACCGATAAAGGGTCTGCAGCCCTTAAAAGCTCTATTTATTATCCGATTTCGCTGAAATTTGAGACAGTGGGTTATTTCAAGCCTCCCGACATCTGACCCAAATATGGTTCACATCGGACTATATTTAGGTATAGCAGCCATATAGACCGATCTGCCGATAAAGGGTCTGCAGCCCATAAAAGCTCTATTTATTACCCGATTTGGAGGAAATTTGAAACAGAGGGTTATTTCAAGCCTCCTGACATCTAACCCTAATATGGTTCACATCGGACTATATTTATATATAGCTGCCTTATATACCGATCTGCCGATAGAGTATCTGCAGCCCATAAAAGCTCTATTTATAATCCGGTTACACTGAAATTTGGGACAGTGGGTAGTCTTAGTTCTCCCGCCATCCGTCCCAAATATGGTAAAGATCGGACTGTATTTAGATATAGCTGTCGTATAGACCGATGTACCGACAAAGGGTCTGAAGCTCATAAAAGCTTGATTTATTACCCGATTTTGTTGAAATTTGAAATAAAATATTGAACAGTGCTTTATAATTATTAGACCACTCAATATCCGTGTTGAATTTGGCTGTATAAGTTATCCAATTTTCACCGGATTGTGACGAAAAGGGGATTTCATATATACCCGAGGTCGGCCCAGCCAAACTTTATGCCTTTTTACTTGTTTTAAATTTTTTAATTTTTCTCATTTGTTTAGTTCTTTAGCTCACCGATTTTCCTTAATTCTATTTTCCTAAAAATGTTCCTTCGTTTTGACACTTGTAAATCTCATTAGCATTCATTTTGGCTCTTCCACAGAAGACTTACCTTAAATTTGTTGGAAAATTTGATTTGTAAGCTTTGACCTTCATTAGACAGAAAAAAAAACGATTTGCATGGCCATGAAATTGTTTAACAGAGATTTGCAAATGGAAAAAGATTTAAATATTCATATGGCTGAATTGCAAAAGTATGTTTGGTAACAATATTTCTTCGTTCCATAGCCGTGACCCTTGTCAAAGTTAACATCTGTGAGCCACAATGCATGACAATAGAAATGGAAAACGTTTTTGTCTGTGCATAGAAAAGAAGAAAATCCCACAGATAGAAATGCCCATTACTGGCAGTGCTTCAAAAACACGTTACTGCCAAGCAATGACCGCTTCAACTGTCTAATACTTTTCTATAAGGTCTAGGTTCTGTTTTTTTTTTTTTTTTTTTTTTTGGCAAATGCCTAGGTTTTGGTTCTTTTTTTTTTTTTTTTTTTGCCAAATGCCCTTTGAACTGGCTGAAATGTCAATTATCGCAGTCAAGTGGCAAATTTTAACATGGGTCATGAAGTAGCAGAGAAGTGTGTGTGAGTTTAAGTTGTTATACTTTGGAAAATTATGTCGAGGATTTTTGGATAATATGAGGAATTTGAGATGCATGAAAAAATGACACATCTCACCTCATATTTATAGCTAATCTTAAGAGAAAAAGCCAATATAAAAAATTTTTGTCCAATTGCCCAATCGGATTGAATTGAGCCTCTAGAGACTCAGGAAGTAAAATCGAGAGATCGGACGGACAGACAGACAGACAGACGGACAGACAGACAGCCCGACAGACGGACAGACAGACATACAGACAGACGGACAGACAGACGGACAGACAGACGGACAGACAGACGGAAAGACAGACAGACGGACAGACATACGGACGGAAAGACAGACAGACGGACATAGCTAAATCGAATGAGAAATTGATTCTGAGTCGATCGGTTTACTTATAAATGGGTCTATCTCTCTTCCTTCTGGGTGTTACAAACAAATTCACCAAGTTATAATACCCTGTACCACAGTAGTACTGTAGGGTTATAATTATTTTCCGTTATGTTTCTAATTGAGTAGTTCGTGGAAAATGTGCAGTGCAAAGTCAAGAAAGCCAAATTTTGACATTTAAATTTTAGCGAAGGCAAACCTTGAAATGTTGAATGTTGACAGAGGACCGAGGAAAAAAACTAAAATGGTAATTACAAGTACTTGCCAGCAAATTTGTATTGAAAACTCTATTGGTTTGAGTTTTCAATACAAATTTGGTGGCAAGTACCCGGAATTACCTTTTTAGTCCTTTTTCGCTGTCGATAGGGGTTTTAAAAGTTAAGTTAGCTGAAAATTTTATAACAGTCCATTTTCTCATCTCATCTCATCTCCTCATTGCGCTTCTACTCTATTCCTCTGTTTACCACAACCAAAAAAAGAGGCTTACCACTTTAATCAACTCATTATTACAGACGCTCCCTCAAAATAAGTGTAGGGGGTGGGATAATTAAAAATAAATAATAAATAAAGCAATAAAAAGGGCTTTTGTTTATTGATTTTCATTACTTGCGCTCGTTTAGCAAATCATTTTTTTTTGCGTTCTCTAAAATGGACGCCATTCGTTTTGTGTTCATTTCAAGCTGCCTTTGGCTATTATTATTGCCGAAAAATGGCTTGCACCATTAAAGTCATCACCATAAATATCCTCGTCTCCCCCAGCCCTTAAGTGGTTACTCATAAAATGGAAAATTTTAAATGGAACATTTTCAACAACAGCTTTGAAAACCAAAGCAAACTGAAAACCACCCTCATTGACATTTGACATTTATCAAAAGTGTCCTTTGCATTGTGAGGATTTGAGTCATAGGCCTACCATGGCCGACTCAGCTGTCATTTGATATGAGGGAGTGGTTTCATTGCCTGGAAGAGTCATAGTGTCTTGCTGGTTTAGCAAAATGTCTGTGGTTGGAATGATGTGTCAATGAAAATGGGAGGGTTTGAAATGCTGGCAAAGTTCTATTAGAGGCCCCCCTAGGTGTTAAGATTGGCTAGATCGAATTCTATATACCCTTCCCCCGTTAAAGCCAGGCTAAGTGGGGAACGAAAATGATTTTTTTTTACTTTTGACAAAAAAATTTGGCCTAAAGTCAAAATTTCAATGAAATTTTCTCTTAAAACAAAATTTTCATCAAAAATAAAATATTTTATTTTAATGAAAATTTCATTAAAATTTTGTTTAAAGAGAAAATTTTAATGAAATATTCATTAAAACAAAATATTAAAGCAATTTTTTTTAAAAATGAATTTTTATAAATTTTTATTAAAATATCTTCAAAGACAAAATTTTGATGAAATTTTATTGAAATTTCTTCAAAAACAAAATTTTGATAAAATTTTCCCTAAAGACATTTCAGTAAAATTTGTTATGAAGACCAAATTTCAATAAATTATACTTGGAAACAAAATTTTTTAAAATTAAGTTGAAAATTTTTTTCAATTTTAAAATTTCTAATAAAATTTTTTCTAATAACAAAATTTTTAATAAAACTTTCTCTTAGCAAACTAAACTAAAATTTTTCCTGCTCATTGCCGTCAACTCCTTCTCACACTCTATCCTACACCTCGTTTTCATATGTCCATGACACGCACCTAGGCAACGCATAAAGATGTTCTATTTTTGTGCTTGTCTTTCACACACTTCCACACCACTATCACTACATGGCCAGACATTGATGACCATTTACTAGGCTTAGATATACGAATGCATCTTCAAAACAGATATCCTTTACATTTTCTACAGTTTCTGCTTTGAGAGTTGGTTGTTAAGAGAGCTTTAGACATTGATTGTCATTTTTGCGAAAGGTGGGGGGCAAACAGGTATTGTATCATCATTTGAAAATTTAAGAATGTCATTTGAAGGCTTTGTCAACGAGTTATTTGCTTGGATATGTGGCAGAAAGCTATGTGGAAAGGTGATATGTGAACAATGTTAACACATGATCGGCTAACCTGAGCATTTGGTATTTGCAGAGTGGTTGGTCCTTAGAGCCAAGAGACCATTGAAAGTGTAACATATCTTTGTTTGATCTATAGAGGGTGGTAAATTGAGAAAAATTGCTTTTAAATGTCATACGTTTTGTGGAAAGAAACAATTTTAAAAATTTAATTCGAGAAGAAATGTAAAGACAAATAATTTAAGAGCGAATTACAAGTAAAAATGTGCTAAGTTCGGCCAGGCGGAATCAAGGGAACTCAACACCATGGATATTGCTAAAAATTTTCGCAAATTAACTTAGTTGAAGGGAATACGCGTACTTTTACTGCCAAATTCCTGGTAGGTAACATAAAGCTTTCTCTTCCTTTACTTTCTACAAGGGAAATGGTAATGGAACTACCCTTCTCCAAGGAAAAGGAAATGAAACTAAACTTGTCCAAGGAAAAAGGTTATGAAACTACCCTCAACCAAGGGAAAGGGAAATTAAACTACCCTGATCCAAGGGAAAGGCTAATGAAACTACCCTCATCCAAGAGAAAGGGTAACGAAACTCCCTTAATCAAGGGAAATGGCAAGAGAAAAGGTTATGAAACTGCCCTTCTCCAAGGGAAATTGTAATGAAACTACGCTTCTACAAGGGAAATGGTGATGAAACTACCCTTCTCTAGAGAAAGGGTAATGAAGATACCCTTCTCCAAGAGAAAGCGATATGAAACTACCTTTTACAAGGGAAAGGGTAATGAAACTTCCCTTCCCCAAGGGAAATGGTATTGAAATTACCCTTCTCCAAGGGAAAGAATAATGAAACTAGAATTCTCAAAGGGAGAGGGTAAGGAAACTACCCTTCTCCAAGACAGAGGGTAATGAAACTACCTTTCTCCAAGAGAAAGGGTAATTAAGCTACCCTTTTCCAAGAGAAAGGGTAATGAAACTACCTTTCTCCAAGGGAAGGGGTAATAAATCTACCCTTCCAAGAAAAAAGGTGATGAAACTGCCCTTCTCCAAGGGAAAGGGTAATGAAACTACGCTTCTACAAGGGAAATGGTAACGAAACTACCCTTCTCCAAGAAAAGGGGTAATGAAGATACCGTTCTCCAAGAGAAAGCGATATGAAACTACCATTTGCAAGGGAAAGTGTAATGAAACTACACTTCCCCAAGGGAAAGGGTATTGAAATTACCCTTCTCCAAGGGAAAGCGATATGAAACTACCATTCTCCAAGGGAAAGGGTAATGAAACTACCCTTCCCCAAGTGAAAGAGTAATGAAACTACCATTCTTCAAGGGAACGGGTATTGAAACATAATTTTTGCAAGGGAATGGGTAATGAAACTACCAAGGAAAAGTACAGTGAAATATAATTTTTGCAAGAGAAAAGGTAATAAAACTCCCCTTCCCCACGGGAAAGGGTAATGAAGTTTCCCTTTTCCAAGAGAAGGGGATATAGAACTAAATTTTTCCAAGGGAAAGGGTAATGAAACTACCCTTATCCAAGAGAAAGGGTAGTGAAACAAGAATTCTTTAAGGGAAAGGGTAATAAAACTACCCATATCCAAGAGAAAGGGTAGTGAAACTAGAATTCTTTAAGGGAAAGGGTAGTGAAACTACCCTTCTTCAAGGAAAAGGGTAATGAAACTATCCTTCTCCAAGAGAAAGGGTAAAGAAACTATGATTCTCCAAGGGAAAGGGTAATAAAACCATCCATCTCCAAAAGAAAGGGTAATGAAACTAGAATTCTCCAAAAGAAAGGGTAATGAAGTTACCCTTCTCCAAGAGAAACGGATACGAAACTACAAGTCTCCAAGGGAAATGGTAATGAAACTACCCTTTTCCAAGGGAAAGGGTTATGAAATCCATGGGATCCAAGGGAAACGGTAATGAAACTACCCTTCTCCAAGGGAAAGGGTAATGAAACTACCATTATGCAAGGGAAAGGTTAGTGAAACTACATTTCTGCAAAAGAAAAGGTAATGAAACTACCCTTCCCCAAGGGAAAGGGTAATGAAACTGCCCTTCCCCACGGGAAAGGGTAATGAAGTTTCCCTTCTCCAATAGAAGGGGGTTATGGAACTACAATTTTCCAAGGGAAAGGGTAATGAAACTACCCTTCTCCAAGAGAAAGGGTAATGACACTTCCCTTCTCCAAGGATAAGGGTGATGAAACTTCCCTTCTCCGAGAGGAAGGGTAATGAAACTTCCCTTCTCCAAGGATAAGGGTGATGAAACTACTCTTTTTCAGGGAAAAGGGTAATGAAACTACCATTCTCCAAGGCAAAGGGTAATGAAACTATCCTTCTCCAAGGGAAAGGGTAATGAATCTAGAATTCTCCAAGGGAAAGGGTAATGAAGTAAACCTTCTCCAAAAGAAACGGATATGAAACTAAAATTCTCCAAGGGAAATGGTAATGATATCCATGGGATCCAAGGGAAACGGTAATGAAACTCCCCTTCTCCAAGGATAAGGGTAATGAAACTACCCTTCTCCAAGAGAAAGGGTAATGAAACTTCCCTTCTCCAAGGATAAGGGTGATGAAACTACCATTCTTCAAGGGAAAGGGTAATGAAACTACCCTTCCCCAAGTGAAAGGGTAATGAAACTACCATTCTACCAGGGAAAGGGTAATGAAACTTCCCTTCTCCAAGGATAAGGGTGATGAAACTACCCTTCTTCAAGGGAAAGGGTAATGAAACTACCCTTCCCTAAGTGAAAGAGTAATGAAACTACCATTCTACCAGGGAAAGGGTAATGAAATTACCCTTCTTTAAGAGAAAGGGTAATGAAACTACCCTTCTTCAAGAGAAAGGGTAATGCAACTTCCCTTCTCTGAGACGAAGGGTAATGAAACTGCCCTTCCTCACGGGAAAGAGTAATGAAGTTTTCCTTCTCCAAGAGAAGGAAGTTTTCCTTCTCCTTCCCCTTGGGAAAGGGTAGTGAAACTACATTTTTGCAAGAGAAAAGGTTATGAAACTACCCTTCGCCAAGAGAAGGGGTAATTGAACTACAGTTCTCCAATTGAAAGGGTAATGAAACTACCCATAC
>NC_081555.1:164983815-164998815 GCF_963082655.1 Stomoxys calcitrans | reverse complement strand
GGAAATGCCCCCCATGGCTTTGGGTGGGCGAAGAGAAGCACAAATGGCGGTAATTTATATTTGCTTTGTTAACAAATTATTCTAATATACAATTAATTAATTTGTATGGGGAGGCATTCAAATGAAATATGTTTTATCGATAAGATGGACAGACTGGATAGAGGGCCTGCCAGGCAACTAACTGCCTTCAACATTCCATTGCCGACTTTTAGGCAAAGGTACAAACGAACCCATGGACACTCAGCAAGCTCTCTGTCTAACAACCTATTAACTAATTGAATTGAATACAATTCAATTCAATTGCAATTGGATGGGCAGTAAATTGCTTTAAGATTAGCAAAGGCAAGAAAAAAAAAAACGATAACCCCCAGTAGCAATGAATTGGTGTCTGTTTGCGTGAACGAATAACAAAATTGGTTAAAGCATAACAACAAAATTAGATTTTTTAATAGCCAAACGAAAGCAAAGAGGCTTTGAAGGTAAGGAGGCTAAGGAAATGGATTGTTAAACGCACACACACACGCATCAAAGAGTATGAATTAAAGTTGGAATACAACAAATTGAGGCTCAATTTTATTTTCTGTTTTACAAATTGGCATTAAATTGGAAATTAGCATTAAAAGTTTGCCCTTAGAGAAAATCTTATTGGAATTTAGTTTTTATACCCTACACCATAGGATGGGGCGGAGGCCACCGTAGCGCAGAGGTTAGCATGTCCGCCTATGACGCTCAATGCCTGGGTTCAAATTCTGGCGAGACCATCAGAAAAAAATTTCAACGGTGGTTTTCCCCTTCTAATGCCGGCAACATTTGTGAGGTACTATGCCACGTAAAACTTCTCTCCAAAAAGGTGTTGCACTGCGACACGCCGTTCGGACTCGGCTATAAAAAGGCGGCCCCTTATCATAGAGTTTAAACATGAATCAGACTGCACTCATTGATAGGTGAGAAGTTTGCCCTTGTTCCTTAGTGGAATGTTCATGGGCAAAATTTGCAATTTGTATGGCATGTGGCACAGTCTTGTTCAAACCACATGTCATGCAAGTCAAGCTCTTGTATTTTGGGCAAAAAAAAAGTTGGATGTCATCTCACGATAGCGCTCACCATTTACAGTTACGTTACGATTCACATCATCTTTGAAGAAGTACGGTCCAATGATGACACCAGCCCATAAACCTCACCAAACTGTGACTTTTTCTGGATGCATTGGTAGCTCTTGCAATGCTTCTGGCTGATCTTCACTACAAACTCGACAATTTTGCTTATTTACGTACCAATTAAGCCAAAAATGAGCTTCGTCATAAAATGGAAGAAAGGCGCGATGAACTTTCTCAACAGAAGTCAAATCGAGAGATCGGTTTATATGGGTGCTATATCTAAATCCGAACCGATATGGCCCATTGGCAATCCCCATCGACCTACATCAATATTAAGTATCTGTGTAAAATTTTGGACGAACGGACATGGCTAGATCGACTCAGAACGTCTAGACGATCTAGAATATATATATTGATGGCTATGGGAGAAGCCTTTATATAAAATTTCATTCAAATCGTATAATAATTGCGCCATCTAGTGGCTCAAGAACGGAACACGTCGTGTATAATTTCAGCCAAATCGGATAGGAATTGCGCCCTCTAGAGGTTCAAGAAGTCTAAACCCCGGTTGGGTTTATATGACTGCTATATCGAGTTAAGGACCGATTTCAATCATACTTAACACAGTTGTTGAAAGTCATAACGGTACATGTCGTGCAAAATTTCAACCAAATCGGATAGGAATTGCGCCCTCTAGAGGGTAAAGAAGTTAAAACCCCAGCTCGATTTATATGACAGCTATATCAGGTTATGGACCGAATTCAATCATACTTAGTGCAGTTGTTGAAAAGCATAAAAAAACACCGAGTGCAACAGTTTCGGCCAAATCGGATAAGAATTGCGCCCTCTAGGGGCTCAAGAAGTCAAGTTCCAAGATCGGTTTATATGGAAGCTATATCAAAACTGAAATGGCACATTTACATTCTGAACCGACCTACACTAATAAGAAGTATTTGTTAAAAATTTCAAGCCGCAGGAGTGGAGGGTATATATAAAAGCGTCCTAGTTCGCTCGGGTCGAATCTTGGGTACCCACCGCCTTGGATTTTGCAACAAAATAACCTCTATTAACTCAGTTGGTATTTGGATTATTTTGAAACAATCAAATCGGGTATTGATTGAGGCTTGTATGTTCTTAAGAAGTCATATCGTGGTATAGGTTTTTAGGGGCCTATATCTATTCCTTCCTTACTGGTTTTGTTGATATTTTTATTCAAAGTATCGTTTAAATTCCTTCCCTTTGTAAACTTTTATTTTGTATTTCACTTCCTTGTTTACTGTGCAGTACGCTTCCTCCATTCTTCTCCATTGCCTGCCTTTGAAGTCGAATTTTTTTAACCGTTTTCATTGCTTGTTACCAATCGAATTGCATGACTTTGACTAATTGCGTGTGAATGGCTAAATGGAAGTTTCAGCAATTTCTCTATACTTGGTTTCAAGGATTAACAGGGCTTTTTTCAACCCTTTTTGGTGGGCTTGTTAACAACGTTAAAAGGAAGCATAAAACCAAATTCTCCAAAGAAAAAATAGTATAACTTAAAAGAAAAACAAATAAGAAAAACATTTTGGTAACATGCACTTGTCGATGACGCCAAAGAACAAAGATAGCAAACAAATGTGGTTGTGTACATGCCCTGAGGTATTAAAGTTTGTTTTTCTACTCCCTACTTGTTTAGCTGAAGTAAAATTTGCCATAAGGGAAAGTGAATGAAAACAGGGCGGGAAAAATGTCATATAAACATGCAATGGTGGTCAATAAAATTATGTAAATTTAGAAAAGTCGTGTTAAAGAGAAGTCTAATACAGGGAGCAGCTTCTAAAGAAACAAGTAAGAGCGTGCTAAGTTCGGCCGGGCTGAATCTTATACACCCTCCACCATGGATCGCATTTGAACACGTATGTTAACGGTCATGAGAGAAGCCGTTGTACAAAATTTCTGCCAAATCGGATGTGAATTGCGCCCTCTAGAGGCTCAAGAAGTCAAGATCCCAGATCGGTTTATATGGCAGTCATATCTGGTTATGTACCGATTTGCACCATACTTAGCACAGCCATTGGAAGTCATTACAAAACACCTCAAGCAAAATTTCAGCCAAATCGGCTGAGAATTGCGCCCTCCAGCGGCTCAAGAAGTCAAGACCCAAGATCTATTTATATGGCAGCTATAACAAAACATGAACCGATTTGAACCATACTTAACATATTTGTTGGAAGTGATACCAAAACATTACGTGCATAATTTCAATCAAATCGGACGAGAATTGCGCCCTCTAGAGGCTCAAGAATAAAGACCCAAGTTTGGTTTATATAACAGCAATACCAAATTATGAACCAATTCGAATCATATTTAGCTCAATTGTTGGAAATCATAATAAAACACCTCATGCAAAATTTCAGTCAAATCGGATGAGAATTGCTCCCTCTAGCGGCTCAAAAAGTCAAGATCTCAGATCGGTTTATATGGCATCTATATCAGGTTATGTACCGATTTGCGCCATACCTAGCACAGTTACTGGAAGTCATAACATAACACCTCGTGCAAATTTTCAGTCAAATCGGACTAGAAGTGCGCCCTCTAGAGGCTCAAGAAGCCTAGACCCAAGATCGGATTATATGGCAGCTATATCAAAACATGAACCGATTTGAACCATACATGGCGCAGTTGTTAAAAGTGATACCAAAACACCACGTGCAGAATTTCAGTCAAATCGGACGAGAATTGCGCCCTCTAGTGGCTCAAGAAGTCAAGACCCAAGATCGGTTTATATGGCAGCTATAACAAAACATGAACCGATTTGAATCAAGCTTGACGCAGTTGTTGGAAATCATAACAAAAAACCTCATGCGAAATTATTGTCAAATCGGATGAGAATTGCGCTCTCTAGAGGGTCAAGAAGTCAAGATCCCAGATCGGTTTATATGGCAGCTATATCTGGTTATTAACCGATTTGCGCCGTACTTAGCACAGTCATTGGAAGTCATTACAAAACACCACGTGCAAAATTTCATTCAAATCGGACGAGAATTGCGCCCTCTATAGGCTTAAGAAGTCAAGATCCAAGATCGGTTTATATGGTAGCTATATCAAAACATGGACCGATTTGGACCATTTACAATCCCAACCGACTTACACTAATAGAAAGTATTTGTGCAAAATTTCAAGCGCCTAGCTTAACTCTTTCGAAAGTTAGCGTGCTTTCAACAGACAGGCGGACGGACGGATAGACGGACGGACATGGCTTGATCTACTTAAAATGACATAACGATCAAGAATATATATTCATTATGGGATCTCAGACGCATATTTCGGGGTGGTACAAACAGAATGAATTCTTTTATATTAAAATTCAATTTGTGGTTGTTTGTCGGTTTGTTTGTTTGTTCCGTATAGACTCAAAAACGACTGAACCGATTACCTTGAAATTTTCACAGATTGTGTAGGTTGGTCTTTAAGGAAACATAGGCTATTAAATTTTTTGAAATCGGGAGGGGGGCGGACCCTCCCCCTTACCCCAAAAGTTATACCTAAAAATAAAAGTGGACCGATCGGGACAGTATGGGATTCAAATGAAAGGTATTGACGAGTAGAGTACGTATTTCATAATAAAAGTTGGGTCCAAGTACCTGGGGGCCGTCCCAGCCCCAAAACCCCTTAAAATAGTTTTATTTGACGATCATGACAATATGGGACTCAAATGAAAGGTATTCGAGAGTAGATTACGAATATGGTCAGGAAGTAGGAATAGACTGTATTATTTATTGATAACTGAGGGGGGCGGACCCTCCACCGTTACCCCATAAACACCACCCAAAATCAAAAGTGGACCGATAAGGACAATATGGGTATCATATGAAAAGTATCTGGGAGTAGATAAAGAATCTGGCATAGAAATTCATGTCGAAGTATAGGGGGTCACCCCACCCCCACAAAAACATCCAAAATGGGCACATTAGCCAATCACGTACATATGGGACTCAATTTGTTTTTTCCGTATAGAATGAAAAACGGCAGAACTGATTTTCTCGAAATTTTCGCATATTATGTAGGTTGGTCTGGAAGGAAATATAGGCTATATAATTATTCGGATTCGGAAGGGGGACGGACCCTCCCCCTTTTACCAAAAACACAATCCAAAATTAAAAGTGGACCGATCGCGACAATATAGGTATCAAATGAAAAGTATTGGAGAGTAGAATACGAATATGGTATTAAAATTTGAATCTAAGTACTCAAACCCCAAAACTCCCATATTGGACGCTCATTTCAATATGGGGCTCAAATGGGAGGTTTTCAGGAGTAGATTTCGCATAGGGGGTCACGCCACCCCTCAAAAACGCCATTAGACCCATTATGACTACCTGATACTTGGTTGAACGGATTTTCTTAAAACTTTCATAGATTGTGTACGTTTGTTTGAAAGAAAACATAGGCCTTATATTGGTTTGCCCAAAAAGTAATTGCGGATTTTTCATATAGTCGGCGTTGACAAATTTTTTCACAGCTTGTGACTCTGTAATTGCATTCTTTCTTCTGTCAGTTATCAGCTGTTACTTTTAGCTTGCTTTAGAAAAAAAGTGTAAAAAAAAGTATATTTGATTAAAGTTCATTCTAAGTTTTGTTAAAAAAGCATTTACTTTCTTTTAAAAAATCCGCAATTACTTTTTGGGCAACCCATAGTTTTTAGATACCCCAAAAATGCCACCCATATCCGAAAGTGGTCCGATGGGCACAGTGAAGGTATCAAATGATAGGTATTACAGACCAGAAAACGAATATGGTATTCAAATTCGGGTCCAAGTACCCAAATTTGGGTGCAAATAACCATGCATGGCATTTTACGTCGCAAATGTCGCCAACATTAAGAGCGGATAACTGCCGCTTTGTCGCATGCTCTCCCCAGGATTCGAACGCATTCAGCGTCATAGGCTACAATGACACGAATTCGATATCCGCATTCAGGGCGAATTATTCCCACCCTAAAAATATGTTAGAGAGTTTAAGAAGGCGCAGCAGAGCGGGCCCGGTTCGGCTAGTTTAATATTAATGCGGAGAATGTTTTGAAGAAGAGAAAAATTTTAAGTTCAATAGGTAGCATTTTGCCAAAATTATGGTTTCCGATCTTAATATTCATAATTGTTGTAAAGTTCTAGGCAATTTGGAGATATTTTTTTTGCACCCTTCCGTGATACATACGTTCGTTTGTCCATTGTGTACGTACGTTGCAACGGGAAAAATTTTTATGGGATCGGAGCTGTGTGCCAGTCCAAATTCTCCAAAAACTTACAAATGAAGGGACGAATGAACAAACGGATGGACGTTTAAATGAACGGTGGTACAGACAGCGGTACAGATGGACGTAATTACAAACGTCCGTCCGTTTGTACGTACGTCCATCTGTACCGCTGTCTGTACCACCGTCCATTTAACTGTCCATCCGTTTGTTCATACGTCCCTTCATTTGTAAGTTTTTTGAGAATTTTTGGCACACAGCTCCGATCCCATATAACTTTTTCCCGTTGCCTATATTAAACAGACATCTCCTGTTATTTTCTTCTTTTGTGTCGTTCCGGTCTGCGTATAATGAACATTTAAAACTATCATACGCCACCATGGTCATATTATTATTAATCATACGTCTAGTAGTATTAATAATCTTACCCCTGAGAAAATTTTTCATTTGCCTAGACTTAAAACAAACAAGTTTGAAATCTTGTGCAACAATTGTGTATTTAATTGCATGCCTTAAATATGTCTTGACCAATTGTCCTTGCCTCTCTCCACCATCGGACATATGATGAATGTATCATGCAATTAATATTCATCATACGTCATATGTCTCTGCCACACTAAAGAGTGTCTCTTTTTGTGATGGCGACCTGTATTGCGTTTCTGCCTTAACTTAGACATAATTTGTTTATTATAAACTCCAAACCAAACAGAATGAAAGAAAAGCACTTGGCTTTAATTCGTATACATGCTGTACTAGTACATTATATACATTTTCCATATGTCTTTTGCATTATACATGAATTTTCCCTTTCTTTTTTTTGTTTTGCAGGTATGTGATACGTGAGTGGTTCGCCATAAATATGGGCCCTTGTAATATTTTTGTTCCTCCTATTGTTGTTGCTGTTGTTGGCAAACAAAATAAAAGTAAGTTCTTCGTTTTTGCTGTTGTAAGCTACTTTCTTATCAATGCTTCATGGTCATGGTTGCCTTGAACCTTAGCCTTTCTTGTCTGCCAAATGCTTAAGCTGTTGCAAACCTCCAGTCATATTCCTTATTATGTTTGTTTTTGTTCCTTTTGTTGTTGTTGTTGGTGCTGTCTTGTTAGCAAGACATGTAACCAGAGTCGAACATGTGTGTAAGCCTTAAAGCATCGAAAGTGAAAACCGCACAGTAATGGTACCCACCTTGTTTTTGGACAATTTAAATATGGGTTAGTGCATTATGAATGGAAAAACAAGTAAATCAGGCTAAAGTCGGACATAAACGACCTTCCTGATAGGCTACATCATATTGGATGCCACCGTAGCATGTCCGCCTATGATGCCGAACGCCTGGGTTCGAATCCTGGCGAGACCATCACAAACAAATTTTTAGCGGTGGTTTTCCCCTCCTACATGAATATTAAGTATCTGTGCAAAAATTTCAAGCAGCTAACTTACGGGCCATATCGGTCCAAGTTTTGCTCTAGCTGCATGTAAACCGATCATGGATCTTGATTTCTTAAGCCTGTAGACGACGCAATTTTATTCGATTTGGCTGAGATTTTTATACCCACCAACGAAGGATGAGGGAATATTCATTTTGTCATTCCGTTTGCAACACATCGAAATATACATAAAAATCGAAGACGATCTAGCCATGTCCGTCCGTCTGTCTGTCGTCACGCTACGGTCTAAAAAAAGTAAGAGCGTGGTAAGTTCGGCCGGACCGAATCTTATATACCCTCCACCATGGATCGCATCTGTCGAGTTCTTTGCGCAGTATCTCTTTTTAGGCAAACAAAGAATAATGAATATGGACGGAGGAGGTGGTGGAGCTATATCAAGTTATAGTCCGATTCGAGGCTCAAGAAACAAAATCGGGAGATCGGTTTATATTGGAGCTGTATCAAGCTATAGATCGATTCAGACCATATTACACACGTATGTTGAAGGCCATGGGAGAAGGCGTTGTACAAAATCTGTGCCAAATCGGATGAGAATTGCGCTCTATAGAGGCTCAAGAACTCAAGATCCCAGATCGTTTTATATGGCAGCTATATCAGGGTATGGACCGATTTGAACCATACTTCGCACAAATGTTGGAAATGATACCAAAACACCATGTGCAAAATTACAGCCAAATCGGATAGGAATTGCGCCTTCTAAACGCTCAAGAAGTCAAGACCCAAGATCGGTTTATATGGCAGCTATATCAGGTTATGGACCGATTTGGACCATACTTAGCATAGTTGTTGGAAGTGATATCAAAACACTATGTTCAAAATTTCAGTCAAATCGGATGAGAATTGTGCCCTCTAGAGGCTCAAGAAATCAAAACCCAAGATCGGTTTATATGGCAGCTATATCAAAGCATGGACCGATTTGGCCCATTTACAATCCCAACTGACCTACACCAATACCAAATATTTGTGCAAAATATCAAGCGGCTAGCTCTACTCCTTCAAAAGTTAGTGTGCTTTCGACAGACAGACGGACGGACATGGTCTTAGACGCATATTTCGAGGTGTTACAAACAGAATGACAAAATTAGTATACCTATGGTGGAGGGTATAAAAATGAGATATTGAGCTGAAACTTTGCACAGATTCTTTTTTTGCCCAAAAGCAGGTTTCGAAGATGGGCTATATCGGACTATATCTTGATACACCCCCCATATAGACCGATCCACCGATTTAGGGTCTTGGGCCCATAAAAGCCACATTTGTTATTAAATTTTTCAGAAATTTGCGACAGTAAGTTGTGTTAGGCCCTTCGATATCTTTTTTCAATTTGGCTTTGATCGGTTCAGATTTGCATATAGCTGCCATATAGATCGATCTCTCGATTTAAGGTTTTGGATCCATAAAAGGCGCATTTATGGTCCGTTGTCGCCAAAATTCGGGGCAGAGAAATGCGTAAAGCCCTTTGATATCCTTCTTCAATTTGGCCCACATCGGTCCAGATTTGGATATGGCTGCCATACAGACCGATATCTCGATTTAAGGTTTTGGGTTCATTAAAGACACATTTATAGTCCGATATTGCCTAAATTTGGGACGGTGAGTTGAGTCAGGTCCTTCGACAGTCTTCTTTAATATGGCCCAGATCGGTTTAGATTTGGATATAGCTGCCATATAGATCGATATCTCGATTTAAGGTTTTTGGCCCATAAAAGGTGCATTTATTGCCCGATTTCGTCGAAATTTGAGACAGTGAGTTGTGTTAGGCCCTTTGATATTCGTCTTCAATTTGGCCCATATCGGTTAAGATTTGGATATAGCTGCTGTATAGCTGCCGATCTATCGATTTAAGGTTTTGGGCCCTTGAAAGACACATTTATTATCCGATCTAGCCGAAATTTGGGACAGTGAGTTATGTTAAGGCTTTCAACATCCTTCTTCAATTTAGCCCAAAGATTTGGATATAGCTGCCTTATAGACTGACTTCTCGATTTGAGGTCTTGACCCCATAAAAGGAGCATTTAAAATCCGATTTCGCTGAAATTTGACACAGTTGTTTATGTCTATTCGACATCTGTGTCGTTTATTGTTCAAATCGGTTTATTTTTGGATTTAGTTACCAAAAAGACCAATATTTAGTTCTAAAAAGTCCAACAATGACTTCTTTTGTTTGACCACTCAATGTCTGTGCTGAATTTGGTCCAAAATTGTGCATTAATTATGCATTTTTTAGCGGATTATGACGAAGGGTGGTTTTGATGTATACCCGATGTGGTGGGTATCCAAAGTTCGGCCCGGCCGAACTTGGTTTTGATGTATACCCGATGTGGTGGGTATCCAAAGTTCGGCCCGGCCGAACTTAACCCCTTTTTGCTTTTTTTCAACTAAATTTGTGATTGAAATTTTTGCCATTTTCAATTAAAAAACTAATTGATTAAATAAATTTTTTAATTGAATCTGAACATTTTTTCACCGCCTGAATGCACAACACACTGCTATGAGAACAAAAACAAATCTATAGGGCACCACTACCCGACAACCGAACATTTTTGGGGAACCCCCGCGGGGGATTTTTTTTTTTTCATACGGACCTTTGCCAAAACAACGCACCTCTAGCTCATGTTACAGCTTCACTAGGGCGGTTTTAAAAAGTTTTTTTTTCCCCAAAAAAACCTTGTATAGCTAAAAAATTTTACCGAAAACAATGAAATTTTTAAAATTCTGGGGGGCTAAAACCTTTTTTGGGGGTTGCTAAGCTTTCCTCTCAGATGCCTTTCTACGCTTATGGGTGCCATATAAACTCATCACTCGATTTGACATATTGAGCCTCTAGGGGAAGCAATTATCATATGATTAGGTGAAATTTCTTATGATGACTTCTACTATAACCAAAGTTCACCATCAACGTACCTAACGCCTTTTTACTTGTATTTCTTTTGTTGAAAATATCTATAAAATTTTCTTTAAAGAAAAGATTTTCTCAGATACACCACCAAGTCTATCTACTTGTATTAAACAAATGCAAGAGCAAGCAAAATTTTGTAAAGACAACAATTGCGTCTACCATAGCCACACAATCACAAATCCAATGAAAGATGCATATGTGACAGAGAACTGCATGAGATCCAAAATTTGTCACTCAACAGCCACTTTGGCTAAAGCAATTGTCTGTATCGCATGTCACATAAAAACAAAGTTAGCTAGAAACACACGCACAAATACAATAGAGTGAGAGATGCGTGAACGTTTTAGTAATCGTTCAGGGACTGTGATTTTCAGCTTGGTTGACAGATGAACACTACTGAGATGAGTGCCACTTGTAAACAAAGCAAGCAGAAGAATGAGACATCAAGTTTTGTTAATGGGCAAAACTGATTGCTGGTATAAGGTGTGAGCTTGCCATTCGCTTCATGTCTGTCGTGGACACTCATTATTTTTAATGTGGCTTGCTGCTGATCTCTGATATTTGAGCTTCACTTGAAACTAAACTGATTTCCATGAAATTATGCGCACAAACTGAGACGTCATATATAACACCTCATGCTAACTTTTGTAAAGATGGTACCCAAAATTGCAGATGCTGCTTACATAGAAGCCATGTGTAAAACCCCATATGGTTTTATTGTATGGTATTTGGACGCACCTTTTGGAACGGGAAATTGTATAAACAATATTTGGTTTGTTTCTTGCCTTTTGTTTTTATTCTGTTAATAAAAGGTTACATGGTGGTACACATATCATGTTTGGCAATGCATTTATGAGGAGAGTATTCTCAAAGTATTCCATAAGTGGGAGTTAATGGAATTATGTGGGAGATTTTTGTTTTATATCAAAATTCTTTGATTGTGAAAAATTTCAAAGGGCATCAGTTAATTTTCTTACGATTAACTTTAAGCAAATTAATTTTTGTTTTTATGTTGTATTAAATAAAAGAACATTTGAAAAAATTTAATTATAATTTTGTCCAAAGTGAAAAATTCAATGAATTCTTTAAAGAAAATGTCATTGATATTTGTCATTTAGAAACCAGTAAGGAAAGGCAAAAGTCGGGCGGTGCCGACTTTATAATGCCCTACACCTACCCTATAAATACAAAAGTGGGGCTATATCTAATTCTGAACCAATTTTGATGGACCTAGGTGGCTGTATTCAGATAGGTTACTAATATTACTGTATCAAATTTCGAACATAGCAAATATGTTCAAAATGTAATGTAACTACGGTTGATAAATGACAAAAAATTACCCAAAATGTGACGAACATATAGATGGGAGCTATATCCAAATCTGAACCGATTTCGATCAAACTTTATGGATATTGTGGAATTCGTCGAGGAAAGCGTTGTACAAAATTTTGGGAAGATTGGTCAATAAATGCGCTTGCAGTGGGTCTAGGAGTGAAAAATGGACGATTTATATACATATGAGAGCTATATCTTAATCTTAACCGATTTCTATGAAATTCACCAGTAATATTGAGAGTTTTAAGAAAATTCTTCCTGCCAAATTTCGAGAGAATTGGTTCACAAATGATCATTTTATTGCTGTATTATTGCAAATCGGACGAACATATATATGACAGCTATATCCAAATCTGAATCGATTTCTATGAAATTCACCACTAATATCGAGAGTCATAAGAAAATCCTTCCTGCCAAATTTCGAGAGAATCGGTTAACAAATGACTATTTTATTGTTGTATTACTGGAAATCGGACGAACATATATATGGGAGCTATATCCAAATCTGAACCGATTTCTATAAAATTTACCACTAATATCGAGAGTTATATGAAAATCCTTCCTGCCAAATTTCGAGAGAATCGGTTAACAAATGACTTTTTTATTGCTGTATTACTGCAAATCGGACGAACATATATATGGGAGCTATATCCAAATCTGAACCGATTTTGTCCAATTACTATAGGCTTCGTCTCTAGGCCGAAAAACATTCCCATACCAAATTTGAAGATGATCGGATGAAAATTGCGACCTGTAGTTTGTACACAAATTAACATGGACAGGCAGACGGACAGACAGACGCACAAACAGACGGACAGACAGACAGACAGACAGACAGACAGACAGACAGACAGACAGACAGACAGACAGACAGACAGACAGACAGACAGACAGACATACAGACATACAGACAGACAGACAGACAGACAGACAGACAGACAGACAGACAGACAGACAGACAGACAGACAGACAGACAGACAGACAGACAGACAGACAGACAGACAGACAGACAGACAGACAGACAGACAGACAGACAGACAGACAGACAGACAGACAGACAGACAGACAGACAGACAGACAGACAGACAGACAGACAGACAGACAGACAGACAGACAGACAGACAGACAGACAGAAAGACAGACAGACAGACAGGCAGGCAGACAGACAGACAGACAGACGTACAGACAGTCGTACAGACAGTCGTACAGACAGACGGAAAGACAGATGGACGGACAGATGGACGGACAGACTGACCGACATAGCTAAATCGAATGAGAAGGTGATTCTGAGTCGAACGGTATACCTCTCAATGGGTCTATCTCTCTTTCTTTTGGGTGTTACAAACAAATGCACTAAGTTATAATACCCTGTACCACAGTAGTGATGTAGGGCATACAACGTTTTTGGAATTATATAAAAGGTTTTCCAATAGGGACTTGACAACTTTAAATTTAATTTGTGAATGCACTCGAACACTAAGCCTCGAACTGTCACTGTCATTTTATTCAGTAAACTCAACATTTTCATCATGGTTAAGCACACGAACGAATTACGAACATTTGGTAATCTTAGATATAAACTACCGAAACTCAGAGTCGGTGACCGCTCCTTTAAGAGCCTTAACACCAGAGACGAAGCTCATTTTTGGCTAAATGGGTTCGTCAATACGCAAAATATGCGTTATTAGTCAGGTGAAAATTCGCATATGTTTCACCAATCATCAAAACTTCATACACAAGCAATAATTATTTGGAGCGGTTTGCATGACGGCGGCAACATTGGCTCATACTTCTTCATAGACAATGCCATTACATTACGATACGCGGTTTTCTATACGGTGCCACAAGCCACACAGCACGCGTTACAATCGAGATGATGAAAAGTATGTTTGAAAAGCGAGTTATCTCATAAAATGGTCTAGTCCATTGGCCGTCTCGTTCGTGCGCTTTGACGTCTCTACACTAACTATTTTCTTTGAGGGTACGTCAAGTCAATGGTTTAAGCCAACAAGCCGACATAGTTGGGAGAACTCAGAACCCAACATTCAACAGGAAGTAGCCACCTTTCGGCTGAAATGTGTGGCCGAGTAATCGAAAACTGGGTCCAAGGTATTGACAACTGCAAACATGCCCCATACGAATGAAGTCGAGTTAATTCATAAATGGTTTTATTTTACTCCAAACCGTTTTTGAAATTCCTGTAATGGTTTGCCTGTTGTTAAAAAAAAAAGAGTTGTCAAGTCCGCATTGGATAGCCCGATATAAACCCTCAGACGATTTAGCCATTTCCGTATGTCTGTTTGTGGAGGCCACCGTGGCACACAGGTTGGCATGTCCGTCTATGACGTAGAACGCCTGGGTTCAAATCCCGGAGTTAACATCAGAAAAATTTTCAGCCGTGGCTATCCCCTTACAGACCCTGGTTACATTTGTTTGGTATTCTGCCATGTTAAAAATTTTCTAACAAGATGTGTCGCTATACGGTACGCCCTTCGGACTAGTCATAAAAAAGGAGGTCCCTTATCATTGAGCTTTAACTTTAATCGGACTGGACTCATAGATATGAGAGAAGTAGCCCCTGTTTCTTAATGGATTGTAGTAATAGTATGTCTGTCCTTCCGTCCCCCATCCCATCTGTCCGTCTGCCTGTCTTTGTACAGGTCTGTCTTTCCATCTGTCAAAAGCATACAAACTTTGAAAGGAGTAATACCAGGCCCTATCATATCAACCCATCAAAGGATTTTTCTTCTCAAGCATTAGGAGGGCGCTATTGGTCCATAATCCATATACACCGATATCTAGATGTGATTTTTTGAGCAATTACGGAGAGCATTGATGATGCACATAAATAAAATACCCATCCGGATTTATTGTTTTGACTTTGACCATATCCTTTTTTAAGTGTTTGCCTATAAAGAAAAAAATGCGAATCATGGTAGGGGGTATAGAAGATGGCATTGGGATTGTGAATGGACCAAGTCGATCCATGTTC
>NC_081555.1:164921315-164981315 GCF_963082655.1 Stomoxys calcitrans | reverse complement strand
CTCATCATATGTATCATATCCAATTTTCTTCTCACAAAATGATCAATTATTGAACAAAAAAAGGAAAACTTATTATCTTCATAACAATTTGGACACATGTCTCCTTTAGCCCTGGCATAAACTTGACATCATCTCCAATAATACCAATTCAGTCGTGCGCAACAGTATGACCGGAAATGGTCTTATGACTTCCGTTTAGGCATTTGTGGCATTTGTTATATGCTTGAATATCCCTTGTTTATCGCCCAACACCATGCGCTATGCTTAGGAATTTTTCTAAACAGGCATGAAATATTCGTCCTATTCCGTGAAGCCGTGAAGGATGAATGCAATTAATCTCTAAAGAATTTGGACAGGTTTTTCTCCTTCATTTGTAGTTGCCGGCTGATGAGCAAAGAAAGATGTGCATGTGTGTGTGTGTGTAATGTTTGTATGTGTTTTCCTCGATTAAATGTTACTTTTTCCCTCACTTAATGGCTTTTGTATGACAAAATATTTTTTCTGTTTTTTTATCTCTGAGAATTTTCCCTACATTTGAGGGATTATCGAAGGCCTGTGTTGTGGTCTTCAACAAACATACTCAAAAAATGTGAAAGATTGAGTGTTTAGTGAATGGGGGGGATGGTCAAACACGTGTTTGTGGTTTTGTTTTTTTCTTTTTTTGTAAAAGGGGGTGTTTGTTTATACCACATAAAGGTATGGGATTTTTCATTTTCAGTTTTTTTTTGGGTTTAATCATCAAGCCTTTGTTTTTTTGTGGTATAAATTGGCATTTGACCTTTTTGCTTACTGCTAAGAGGGTCCAGGGTGGTTGGCTTAGGCTAAGCCATAGTTTTGAAAGCACATTTTAATGTTACCAGTATGAAGCACATATGATGTCTAGTTTTGAGAAATGTTTAATATGTCAAACAAAACTAAGTTTTGTTGCACCCAATACTATCAGCAGGATGTGCTCAGGGATTTAAACAAGAACAAGATGCCTAAAGCAACCTAAAATTGTATTTCTATTTCAAGTGCATAGCTATGCGCTATAGTTAACCTTAACCAATTTTTTCAAAAAAAAGACAGAATACCTTTAAGGCTAACAATTCTTTACCTTTTATGTTGTTTTTATACCTTACTAGCCGAACCGGGCCCGCTCCGCTGCGCCTTCTTTAACTCTCTAATATCTTTTTAGGGTTAGGACACGTCGCCATGAATGTGGATGTCGAATTCATGCCACTGTAGCCTATGTCCGCCTATAACGCTGAACGCCTGCGTTCAAATCCTGTCGATAACATGGGACAAAATTTAAAGCGGTGGTGAGCAATTCCCCAAACACATGGCTCTTCAATTGGATATCAAATTCGATTTTTTCTCTCAAGAACCTTTCGTTTGATCTCTATACTGTCGTGATTGGTCTATATACCCATTTGGCGGGTTTTTGGACGGCCCCCGTGGCACCGACCCCAACAATAGAAACCATGTTTTGTTTTGACTGTGAGAGCGCAATGAAAATTTCGAACGAATCGCATTACCTATCTTCGATATTTGATGTTTTTGATAATTAGGGTACTGAGGGAGGGATGGCACTTAGACATTTTGACCCAAATATGGTTATCAACTTCGTGCTGCACTCCCAAATCCATTTAATGTGAGCCCCATATTGCCATGGTCCGAAAATATGAACTGTTTGGAGGGTGTTTTGGGGCTGGGGTGACCACCAACAAAACAACAAATTTTGCTCATGAACATTCCACTAAGGAACAGGGGCAAACTTCTCACATATCGATGAGTGCAGTCCGATTCAAGTTTAAGCTCAATTATAAGGGGCATCCTTGCGTGCCGCAGTGCGACACCTCTTTGGAGAGAAGTTTTACATGGTATAATACCTCACAAATGTTGCCAGCATTAGGAAAAACCACCGCTGAAATTTTTTTCTAATGTTCTCGCCAGGATTCGAACCCAGGCGTTCAGTGTCATAGGCGGACATGCTGACCTCTGCGCTACGGTGGCCTACGGGGCGGCCACCAGCACTTCCAAAATAAAGTTCAGTTAAGGGGGTGTTTTAGAGGGCGTCCCCCCAAAACACTTGGCTCCAAAATTGGATATCAAATTCGTTTTCTACTCCCAAATACCTTTAATTTGAGACCCATATTGTCATAATGGGTTAATCAACCTATTTGACTTATTTTTGGAAGGAAAAGTGTCACCTAGACTTGAACACAAATGTCAATGTCATATTCATAATCTTATCCCAATTAACTTTCATTCCAGTCCCATATAGCCATGGTCGACTAATATGGCCATAAAGGTGTATTTGGGGTGGGGCGACCTTCCATTACTTGGACCTAATTTTCAGTGTCATATTTAAAATCTACTGCCAAATACTTTTCATTTGATACCTATATTGTCCTTATGGGCCCACTATTGATTTTGTGTGGTATTTTTAGGGTAACGGTGGAGGGTCCGCCCCCTTCCGTTATCAATAAATTATAAAGCCTACTTTTATTATGAAAAGACCCAACTTTTATTATGAAATTCGTACACTACTCTTGAATATCTTTCATTTGAATCCCATATTGTCCCGATCGGTCCACTTTTATTTTTGGGTAGTACTTTTGGGGTAAGGAGGAGGGTCCGCCCCCTCCCGATATCAAAAAATTATATACCTATGTTAACTTCCAGACCAACCTACAAAATCTGAAAAAATTTAAGAAAATCAGTTCAGCCGTTTTGATTCTACGGAACAAACAAAAAAACCGAATCCCCTAAAGTCATGCCCACTTAAGGCGTTGTTAGTGGTTAGGGTGACCCCCTATACTTCGATCTGATTTTGTATGTCAGATTCGTAATCTACTCCCGAATACCTTTCATTTGAGCCCCATATTGGTATGAACATCCAATATGTCTGTTTGAGGGAACTTTGGGGTTGGGGCGGCCCGATGGGTACCTAGACCCAAATTTTAATACCATATTTGAATTCTGTTTTTCAATACCTTTCATTTGATACCCATATTGTCCCGATCGGTTGACTTTTAATTTTGAGTGGTATTTTTGGGTAACGGGGGAGGGTCTGCCCCCTTCCGATATCAACAAATTATAAAGCCTATTTCTACTTTCTGACCATTTTCGTAATCTACTCCCGAATACTTTTCATTTGAGTCCCATATTGTTATGATCGTCCAAAAAAACCTATTTTAGGCGGTTTTAGGGTTGAGGCGGCCCCCCAGTTTCTTGGACCCAATTTTTAATATGAAATTCTTACTCTACTCCTGAATACCTTTCATATGAGTACCATATTGTCCCTATTGGTCCACTTTTATTTTTGGGTAGGGCTTTTGGGGTAAGGGGGAGGGTGCGCCTCCCTTCCGATATCAAAAAATTATATACCCTATGTTTCCTTTCAGACCAACCTACAAAATCTGTGAAGATTTGAAGGAAATTGGGTTAGCCATTTTTGAGTCTATACGGTACGGAGGCCACCGTAGCGCAGAGGTTATCATGTCCGCCTATGACGCTGAACGCCTGGGTTCGAATCCTGGTGAGACCATCAAAAAAAATTTTCAGCGGTGTTTTTCCCCTTCTAATGCTGGCAACATATGCGAGGTACTATGCCATGTAAAACTTCTCTCCAAAGAGGTGTCGCACTGCGGCACGCCGTTCGGACTCGGCTATAAAAAGGAGGCCCCTTATCATTGAGCTTAAACTTGAATCGGACTGCCCTCATTGATATGTGAGAAGTTTGCCCCTGTTCCTTAGTGGAATGTTCTTTTGCAAAATTTGCAATTTTTACGGAACAAACAAACAAACCGACAGACAAACACAAATTAAATTTTATATATAAGAATTACTTTTTTTTTATACCCTACACCATAGGATGGGGGTTAACTAATTTCGCCATTCTGTTTGTTACACCTCGAAATATGCGTCTGTCTGTCGAAAGCACGCTAACTTTTGAAGGAGTTAAGCTAGCCACTTGAAATTTTGCACAAATACTCCTTATTAGTGTAGGTCGGTTGAGATTGTAAATGGACCAAATCGGTCTATGTTTTGATATAGCTGCCATATAAACCGATTTTGGGTCTTGACTTCTTGAGCCTCTAGAGGGCGCAATTCTCATCCGATTTAACTGAAATTTTGCACGTGGTGTTTTGGTATCACTTCCAACAACTGCGATAAGTATGGTTTAAATCGGGCCATGCTTTGATATAGCATATAAACATATAAACCGATCTTGGGTCTTGACTTCTTGAACCTTTAGAGGGCGCAATTCTCATCCGATTTGACTGAAATTGGACACGTGATGTTTTGGTACCACTTCCAACATCTGCCATAAGTATGGTTTAAAACGGTCCATGTTTTGATATAGCTGCCATATAAACCGACTTTGGGTCTTGACTTCTTGAGCCTCTAGAGGGCGCAATTTTTTCCGATTTCACTGGAATTGAGCACGTAGTGTTTTGGTATACTTTCCAATAATTGTGTTAAGTATAATTCAAATCGGTTCATAATCTGGTATAGCTGTCATATAAACCGATCTTGGATCTTGACTTCTTGAGCCTCTAGAGGGCGCAATTCTTATCCGATTTGGCTTAAATTTTGCGTGAGGTGTTTTTTTATGACTTCCAATAACTGCGCTAAGTATGGCGCAAATCGGTACATAACCTGATATAGCTGCCATATAAACCGATCTTGGATCTTGACTTCTTGAGCCTCTAGTGGACGCAATTCTCATACGATTTGGAAGAAATTTTGTACAACGGCTTTTCTCATTTACGTGTCTTATATGGTCTGAATCGATCAATAGCTTGATACTGCTCCCATATAAACCTATCTCCCGATTTTGATTCTTGAGCCCCTACAAGGCGCAATTCTTATCCTAATGAAGTGAAATACTACACAATGACTTCTACAATGTTCAGCATTCATTAATGGTCCGAATCGGACTATAACTTGATATAGCTCCCATAGCATAACAGTTCTTATTCAATATTCTTTGTTTGCCTAAAAAGAGATACCGCTCATAGAACTCGACGAATGCGATCCATGGTGGAGGGTATATAAGATTCGGCCCGGCCGAACTTAGCACGTTCTTCCTTGTTTTAAGTCTTCTGCCCACGTGTGGCTATAGTTTTACACAGCGCAATTTCCATTGCATTTGCTAGTCCCTTGTTCGCTGGTCCCTTGATCTTTATGGCATATCCTCCTGTTGTTCTGTCCTTTTCTTCATTTGGCATTCCGCAAAAAATTTCTCATGCAAACCAGAAGAAGTCAATGTTTATTCCTTCCCAAGATCGAAGTATTGACAAGAATTTCTGTAGTTTTTCTTTTCTTTCCTTAAATTCATCCGTTTCCTTTTAGGGTGGGGGGGGCATTATAGATTTAATATGCATTGTGCAAAATGATGATGAGTGCAAGTGCGTTTGTGTGTGAGCAGAAGTTTTAATCCTCTTGCGGAGAAATGTTGAAGGGAAAAGTTCGCCAAGGAATGCATCTTCTTTTGCAGGAAATACTTAAAAGATAAATGGCTCTTATTGCAGTTGCTTTTTTAAAGATATTTTTCCAAAGAAAAGTTTTTGTATGGGTTGTTAAAGTTGAAGAGCATACAATCTTTAAAAGTATTTAAAAAATTCATTGATTTTATGAAATTTTGGTTAAAGAAAAATGTTTTATTGAGACTACTTTCAAAATTTGCTCTTTTCATGCGATATAAAGAAAAACCTTTGAAATTTTACTCTTACTTTAAACATTTAACTAACATTTATTTCATTTTTGTTATTTTTAAAACAAATTGAAAACTTTTAACACCAATTTAAAACTTTAATCTTTTTCTTTACTTTTAATTAAATTAAGCCATGCAGATTTGTATTGATTTAAAAACAGAAAGTTCGCTGAAAATACTACAACTGTAGAAACAGACTAAAATAGCAACCTTAGTTATAATCGCAATCAAATATAATACCCACTACTATAGGATGGAAGGCCACCTTGACGCAAGTCCGCCTATGTTGCCGAACACCTGGGTTCATCAGAATGGCCTTTCTCGTCACACTGTGAAGGACGCAGTTGTCCACAGCCCCATGTCACACCAGACTTCAGCCCCGGACAATCGCCTTTAATATCCAGTTTATCGTACCGGATAGAGAGCCAAATTCCCTCCAATCAAGTTGAAGAAAAAAGAGAGCGATTAAATATGCTCTCTTTTTATTTTATTGACTCTTTCCTTGAACTTCATTTTTCCGTGGAAACCGGCAGCTTTATCTCATGCAGGACAAGCCCTTTGGCCCTCGTCCATACAGACAACTTTCTGAACGCCCCCTGAACAAGAACCGTAATAGTAGAGAGGAAACGTCCACCCACCATAATGACGATGTCATCCACGTAGGCAACGACCTTCACCCTCTTCTTCTGGAAAGACTTAAGAAATCCATTGACTACCAAAAGCCACAAAAGAAAATAATTTGGTCGCAATCTTCCTAATCGAGCCAGCCATTAATGATGCGTTCATGGTCTGGCCATTCTGTATCGTATCAACCAAATTCTTCATATCCACCTGAGCGCTATTGTCCCTATTGCCCCTTATAATTGCAAAAATTTATTGTTCTTCGTGTAGGGCGCTGAACTATGAGATAGATTCGAAAAAAAAAACAAGTAAAAAGGCGTTAAGTTCGGCCGGGCCGAACTTTGGATACCCACCATCTCGGGTATATATGTATACCACCTTTCACCATAATACGGTGAAAAATTCATAATTTATGTCCCCAAAGCAGCTTTATCGAAATATGGTCGGATTTGGAACAAATTCGACACGGCTATTGAGTGGTCTATTAAGTACAAGTAATTGTTAAATTTTGTAGAACCAAATATTGATCTTTCTGATAGCCATTTCCAAATATACACCGATCTGAACCATATACGACACGGATGTCGAAAGGCCTAACATAAGTCACTGTGTCAAATTTAGCGAAATCGGATTATAAATGTGCCTTTTATAGGGCCAAGACTTTAAATCGAGAGATCGGTCTATATGGCAGCTATATCCATATCTGGACCGATCTAGGCCAAACTGAAGAGTGTTGTCGAAGAACCTAACTAAACTCACTGTTCCAAATTTCAGCGAAATCGGACAATAAATGCGCCTTTTATGGGCCCAAAACCTTAAATCGAGAGATCGGTCTATATGGCAGCTATATAGAAATCTGGACCGATCTGATCCAAATTGCAGAATGTTGTCGAAGAAGATGGGTCAAATTGCATAATGTTGTCGCAGATCCTAACTAAACTCACTGTTTCAAATTTTGGCGAAATGGGATAATAAATGCGCCTTTTATGGGGCCAAAACCATAAATCGAGAGATCGGTCTAAAGGGCAGCTATATCCAAATCTGGACCGATCTGGGCCAAATTGCAGATTGTTGTCGAAGGACCTAACCAAACTCACTGTTTCAAATTTCGGCGAAATCGGACAATAAATGCGATTTTTATAGGTCCAAGACCTTAAATCGAAAGATCGGTCTATAGGGCAGCTATATACAAATCTGAACCGATCTGGGCCAAATTTAAAAGGAATGTTGAAGGGCCTAACCAAACTCACTGTTCCAAATTTCGGCGACATCGGACAATAAATGCGCCTTTTATGGGCCCAAAACATTAAATCGAGAGATCGGTCTATATGGCAGCTATATCCAAATATGGACCGATCTGATCCGAATTGCAGAATGTTGTCGAAGAACCTAACTAAACTCACTGTCCCAAATGTCGGCGAAATCGGGCAATAAATACGCCTTTTATGAAATTTGGCATGAGGTGTTCTGTTATGACTTCCAACAACTGTGGTAAGTATGGTTGAAATCGGTCCATAACCAGATTCAGCTGCCATATAAATCGATCTGGAATCTTGACTTCTTGAGCCAATAGAGGACGCAATTCTTATCTGATTTGGCTGAAGTTTGGCATGAGGTGTTCTGTTATGACTTCCAACAACTGTGGTAAGTATGGTTGAAATCGGTCCATAACCAGATACAGCTGTCATATAAACCTATCTTGAATCTTGACTTCTTGAGCCACTAGAGGGCGCAAGTCTCATCCGATTTGGCATAAATTTTGCATGAGGTGTTCTGTTATGACTTCCAACAGCTGTTCGTAATGTGGCTCAAATCGGTCCATAACCTGACATAGCTGTCATATAAGCCCATCTTGAATTTTGACTTCTTGAGATATATGGGACCTGCACAAATTTGCAGACATATAGTGGGTCGCTCTACCCAAAAAAAACCTTAGTGGACATTTTAAAAGATCATGAGTCCAATTGAAATAAAATTCAAAGGAAATGTCTTTGAGAGTAAAGCTCGATTGTGATATTGTGATCAAGTGGATGAGAGCAACATCTCTCCCCAAACGAACATGTGGAGCAAAGCACCCAGCGTTCGGGCTGGAACCTGTAAAGGAAATCTCAAAACAAGTAGAAGAACGAGTTGAGATCGTCCAAGTGGGACTTATGGTTCTGTTCTTGCCAGTCAATGGAGCCAATGAATTGGTCCTTCAAATTCCCAGGGGTGATCCGAAACCTTTGCGATATTTTTAAGACATGACGTAACCTGGATAGTTTCTAGCTCAGAGAACCTGGAACTGTTGGCAGCACGCACTTCCCTGGATACTCGGATGTTGTGGGTGGGTCGATGTATTCGGTGGGTATCGTTAGCCCTCTCATACAATACAGTGCCAATACACTGTGCGTGGTTGAAGATATGATAACGGAGAAGAAAACAACAAGCTGGTGAATATAAACCGATCTCACGATTTGACATATAAACCGATCTCACGATTTGACATCTTGAGCCCCTGGAAGCCGCAATTTTAGTCCGATTTGGCTGAAATTTTGAACATAGTGTTCTGTTATAGCTTTCAACAACTGTGTTAAGTACGGTCCAAATCCGTTTTTAACTTGATATAGCTCCCTTATACACCGATCTGCTGATTTGACTTCTTGAGTCCTTACAAGCCGCAATTTTTGTTGAAATGTAGTGTTCTGGTATGGCTTACAACAATGCACCAAGTACGGCCCAAATCCGTCTATAGCCTGATATAGCTCCCATATACACCGATCTGCTGATTTGACGTCTTGAGGCCTTACAAACCGCAATTTTTGTCCAATTTTGTTGAAATTTCGCATGCGATGTTCTGTTGCGACTTCCAACAACTGTGCCAACAACGGTCTAAATCAATCTATAATCTGATATAGCTCCCTTATAAACCGGTTTCTCGATTATCCTTATTCGGTTCGTAGAAGCTTTGATGGTTCGACCGAAGTTTGGTGTGAAGCATAAAATGATGCCTTTCAACCGTATTTTTATACCCTACACCACTACTGCGGTGCGGGGTATTATAACTTAGTGAATTTGTTTGTAGCACCCAAAAGGAAGGGAGATAGACCCATTGATAAGTATACCGATCGACTTCCGATCACTTTCTGATTCAATTTAGGTATGTCCATCTGCCTGTCCGTCCGTCTGTCTGTCTGTCCATGTTAATTTGTGTACAAAGTACAGGTCCCACTTTTCATCCCATCGCCTTCAAATTTGGTACGGGCATGTTTTTTGGCCTAGAGATCAAGCCTATTGAAATTGGAAAAAATCGGTTCAGGTCTGGATATAGCTCCCATATATATGTTCGTCCGATTTGCAGTAATACGGCAATAAAATAGTCATTTGTTAACCGATTCTCTCGAAATTTGGCAGGAAGGATTTTTTTACGACTTTCGACATTACTGATGAATTTTAGGGAAATCGGTTCAGATTTACATATAGCTCTCATATATATATATCGACCAGTTTTGACTCCTAGAGCCACTGCAAGCACATTTGTTGACCAATCTTGCCAAAGCATTGCACAACAATTTCCTCGACGACTACCACAATACACATAGAGACTGGTCAAAATCGGTTCAGATTTAGATATAGCTCCCATATATATGTTCGTCCGATTTGCAGTAATATTGCAATAAAATGGTCTTTTGCTAACCGATTTTCTCGATATTTGGCAGGAGGGATTTTCTATTGACTCTCAATTTTACTGGTGAAAATCATGGAAATCTGTTCAGATTTAGATATAGCTCCCATATATATGTTCGTCCGATTTGCAGTAATACGGCAATAAAATGGTCTTTTGTTAACCGATTTTCTCGAATTTTGGCAGGAGGGATTTTCTATTGACTCTCAATATCATGTTAAATTTCATGGAAATCGGTTCAGATTTAGATATAGCTCCCATATATATGTTCGTCCGATTTGCAGTAAAATTGCAATAAAATGATCTCTTGTTAACCGATTTTCTCGAATTTTTGCAGGAGGGATTTTCTCTTGACTCTCAATAGCACTGTTAAATTTCATGGAAATCGGTTCAGATTTAGATGTAGCTTCCATATATATGTTCATCCGATTTGCCGTAATGTTGCAATAAAATGGTCTTTTGTTAACCGATTTTCTCGAAATTCGGCAGAAGGGATTTTCGTTTTACTCTCAATGCTACTGGTGAAAATCATGGAAATCGGTTCAGATTTAGGTATAGCTCCCATATATATGTTAGTCCGATTTACAGTAATATTGCAATAAAATGATCTCTTGTTAACCGATTTTCTCGAATTTTGGCAGGAGGGAGTTTCTCTTGACTCTCACTATTACTGGTGAGATTCATGGAAATCGGTTCAGATTTAGATATAGCTTTCTATATATGATCGTCCGATTTACAGTTATAATGCAATAAAAGGGTCATTTGTAAACCGATTCTCTTGAAATTTGGCAGGAAAGATTTTTTACGACTCTCTACATTATTGGTGAATTTCATGGAAATCGGTTTAGATTTATATATAGCTGTCATATATATATATATCGCCAGATTTTCACCCCAAGAGCCACTGCAAGCGCATTGTTTGACCAATCATGCCAACATTTTGCACAACGCTTTCCTCGACGACAACCACATTATCTGAGAAGTTTTTCTCGAAATCGGTTCAGAAATAGATACAGCTCCCACATATATGTTCATCAGATTTTGGGTAATTTGCCATAATTTTGTCATATGTCAACCGTAGTTTTTACAGTTTGAACATATTTGCTCGCCGAGGTCCATCAAAATTGGTTCGGAATTGGATATAGGTCCCTCATTGTAGTTATAGGGTAGGTGTAAGGTATTATACAGTCGGCACCGCCCGACATTTGACCTTCCTTACTGGTTTTTGTATAAATTGTCCATGCTGGTGGGTTCCCAAGATTCGGCTCGGCCGAACTTTTGGATATAGCAGTCATATGACCGATCTGTCGTTACAGAGTCTAAAGCCTTTAAACCACGCACTTATTATCGGATGTATCAATGCTTTTAATTTTTCTGCTAGACCCTTCTTTGTGTAATTTATTTTTGTTTTTTGCATACATACTTTTGGTTCACCCTGTTCCAATTTTCTGTGCAGCTTAACTCTGGCAATAAAGTTTTTTCTTTGTGAACTTTTTTTCCTCCTTTTAATTTTCTTTCCTTTCAATGTATTCTCTCATTACAATAGTGAAAAGAAGTATTTAAGTAAGAAACTTGAATCCTTGCAGTCAACAACAAATACTGACTGCCTTGTGTACGGGGATGAGTGTCAAGGTTTTATTGTTTTGTATGCACCCAAAGGATCATAGAATTTGTTGCTAATTTTATAGTTTCACAATTGTACTGGCTGGGAAAGTGAGAATATAAAGCAAAGTCAGTCAAATCAAGGCGTTGAATCGTTTCTGTAAGTGTATGTGTGGGAGTGTGCAAGGATGCTCAATAAAGTTGCAATGCAAAGGATAACAAAGGGAAACAAATTTCATTTTTTCATGGAAATTTTCTTAAAAGGTTTGAAAGCTGGGTGATTTAGACTTAAAAAGGATGAAAAACGATTTAAAGCTTCTTAGAACAATAGATAAAGAGTCAATAAACTGTTATAATTCAATTTTTAGCTTAACTTTATTTTCGTTTATGTATATTGTGAATCAAGATAAGATTAATGCAAACATTTTCCCTGTCAAAAAAAAAAAAAACATTTACATTTTTCGCCTGAAAGGTTTGGTTAATATTTGTTGAAACTTTTCGGCCAATTCATCATCGTAAAAGCTCCATTTAAGGTGAGAGTTGATGTTAGGCGATGGAGAACATAAATTTTTGTGGATTGAAAACAAAAGCTATGAACATGTTATACATGATAACTTTGTTGGCCAATTTCCAAGAAAAGTGTTAATGAATTTCAGCGATTTAAGAATTTTGTGGTGTCAACATGCTTATCATAGACACATTAAACTTGGAGCCCTTATATATTATTCTACCATTAGCGATGAGTATAAAGCCCGAAAACTTCTATTAACCATTTTTCATTTCCACACCAAGGAAAGGTTAAACATGATGACTTGATTATTTGGGGTCCCTTTATATGTGGAGGCTTAATGAAGATGAATTTAACTGCTTAAAAATGTTCAAAGGAAAAAAGGGATAAAAGAAAAGATTTGCTCTGCTATTAGAGGGATATCGCCCTCTATGGTCCGGTTCGGACCACAATTAAATTATATGTTGGAGACCTGTGTAAAATGTCAGCCAAATCAAATAACAATTGCGCCCTTTGGGGGCTCAAGTAGTAAACTGGAGAAATCGATTTGGAAGCTGTATTAGGCTATAGACCGATTCAGACCATAACAAACACGTATATTGATGGTCATGAGAGGATCCGTCGTACAAAATTGCAACCAAATCGGATAATAATTCCAACCTCTAGTGGCTCAAGAAGTCAAGATCGCAGATCGGTTTATATGGCAGCTATATCGGGTTATGAAGCGATTTAAACCTTATTTGGCACAGTTGTTGAAAGTCAAAATAAAAGACGTCGTGGAAAATTTCAGCCATATCGGATAGGAATTGCGTCCTCTAGAAGCTCAAGACCCAAGATCGGTTTATATGGCAGCTATATCAGGTTATTGACCGATTTGAACCATACTTGGCACAGTCATTGGATATCATGACAAAACACGTCGTGCGAAATTTCATTCCAATCGGATAAGAATTGCGCCCTCTAGTGGCTCAAGAAGTCAAGACCCAAGATCGGTTTATATGGCAGCTATATCAGGTTATTGACCGATTTGAACCATACTCAGAGCAGTTGTTGGAAATCATAGCGAAACACGTCGTGCCAAATTTCATGTCAATCGGATAATAATTGCGATCTCTAGAGGCTCAAGAAGTCAAGATCCTAGATCGGTTTATATGACAGCTATATCAGGTTATTGACCGATTTGAACCTTATTCGGCACAGTTATTGGATATAATAACAATGTACTTCTTGAAAAAATTCATTAAAATCGGATAAGAATTGCGCCCTCTAGAGGCTCAAGAAGTGAAGACCCAAGATCGGTTTATATGGCAGCTATATCAGTTTATAGACCGATTTGAACCATACTTGACACAGTTGCTGGATATCATAACAAAACACGTCGTGCTAAATTTCATTCCAATCGTATAAGAATTGCGCCCTCTAGAGGATCATGAAGTCAAGACCCAAGATCGGTTTATATGGCAGCTATATCAAAACTTGGACCGATATGGCCCATTTACAACCCCAACCGACCTACACCAATAGGAAGTATTTGTGCAAAATTTCAAGCGCCTAGCTTTACTCCTTTGACAGTTAGCGTGCTTTCAACAGACAGACGGACAGGCGGACGGACAGAGGAACGGTCGGACGGACAGACGGACGGACATGGCTAGATCGACATAAAATGTTATGACGATCAAGAATATAAATACTGTATGGGGTCTCAGACGAATATTTCGAGTAGTTACAAACAGAATGACGGAATTAGCATACCCCCATCCTAAGGTGGAGGGTATAAAAATCTGACAAAAATTGCGGCTTTAAGGGCTCAAGATGTCAAATCGGGAGATCGGTTTATATGGGAGCTGTTTTCTAAATCTGAATCGATATGGCCTATTTGTTATCCCCAACTACCTACGTCAAAATTAAGTATTTGTGCAAAATTTCAAGCGACTAACTTTACTTTATTTGAGTCCCATTTTGTCCCGATCGGAACACTTTTATTTTTGGATAGTGCTTTTGGGGTAAGGGGGAGGGTCCGCCCTCCTTCCGATGTCAAAAAAATGTAGGGCCTATGTTTCCTTCCAGACCAACCTACAGGTCTGGGAGGAAACATAGGCTCTATAAGTTTTTGACATCGGAAGGGGGCGGACCCTCCCCCTTACTACCCAAAAATAAAAGTGTACCGATCGGGACAAAATGGGACTCAAATGAAAGATATTTAGGAGTAGAGTACGAATGCCCCAACCCCCGAAAGTAGGTTAATTGGAGGATCATGACAATATGGGACTCAAATGCTAGGTATTCGAGAGTAGATTGCGGATAAGGGCAGGAGGGAGGTATAGGCTTTATAATTTGTTGATGTCGGAAGGCGGCGGACCTTCCCCCGTTACCCCAAAAACACCACCCAAAATCAAAAGTGGACCAATAATGACAATATGGGTATCAAATGAAGGGTATTGAAGAAAAGAATGCCAATATTGTATTAAAAAGGAAGTCGTCATAACCCCAAAACTCCTCCAAGCAGTCAAATTTAACGTTCATATCAATATGGGGCTCAAATGAAAGGTATTCAGGAGTAGCTTACTAAATTAGATTGAAGTATAGGGGGTCACACCAACCCCCCAAAACGTCCCAAATGGGCATATTAACCATGTAAGACAGTATGGGACTCGACTTGTTTGTGTTTTCGGTATAGACTCAAAAAAGGCGGAACCGATTACCTTGAAATTTTCACAGATTGTGTAGGTTGGTCTGGAAGCAAAACATAGGCTATATAATTGTTTGATATCGGGAGGGGGGCGGACCCTTGCCCTGACCCCTAAAGTACTACCCAAAAATAAAAGTTGACCGATTGGGACAATATGGGATTCAAATGATAGGTATTCAAGAGTAGAGTAGGGTTTTCATAATTGGGTCCAAGTAAATGGGGGGCTGCCCCAGCGCCAAAACCCCTTAAAAAAGGTTTATTTGACGATCATGACAATATGGGACTCAAATGAAAGGTATTCGGGAGCAGATTACGAATATAGTCACGTTATAGAAATAGGCGTTATAATTTGTTGATAAAGGAAGGGGGCGGACCCTCCCCTGTTACCCCAAAAACACCACCCAAAATCAAAAGTGGACCGATAAGGACAATATGATTATCAAATCAAAAGTAGACGGGAGTAGATAACGAATCTGGCATACAAATTCATGTCGAACTGTAAGGGGTCACCTCACCCCCACAAAAATGGCCAAAATGGACACATTAGACAACCACGGATATATGGGACTCGGTTTGTTTGTGTCGTATAGACTGAAAACGGCAGAACCAGTTTTCGCATATTGTGTAGGTTGGTCTGGAAGGAAACATAGGCTATATAATTTTTCGGTGTCGGAAGGGGGACGGACCCTCCCCCTTATGCCAAAAACACAACCCAAAATCAAAAGTGGACCGATCAGGACAATATAGGTATCAAATGAATGGTATTGGAGATAAGAATACGAATATGGTATTGCAATTTGAGTCTAAGTAACCATTGGGCCGCCCCAACCCCTGGCTCAGATCGGACTAAATTTAGATATAGCTGTCACATAGACCGATCTCCCGGTAAAGTGTCTGAAGCTCATAAAAGCTTTATTTATTGCCCAATTTCGCTAAAATTTGAAACACTGGGTTATTTTAAGCTTCCCGACATCTGATCTAAGTATGGCTCACATCGGACTATATTTAGATATAGCAGTCATAGAGACCGATATGCCGATTAAGGGTCTGAAGCTCATGTTCAACAGTTATAAGACCACTCAATGTCCGTTCCGAATTTGGTTGCATAAGTTTATCCAATTTTCATAGGATTGTGATGAAAGGTGGTTTACATATATACCCGAGGTGGTGGGTAGCCAAAGTTCGTCCCGGCCAAACTTAATGCCTTTTTACTTGTTTTTTTTTTTTTTTTAATTTTGCCAAGGCTTATTGGTTGAATTTTTGTGAATCGCCTTTACTGTTTGTCAAATTAACCAAGGCAACGCATTTATATTTCTATTCCATTCCGTTTTTCTTTGTGTGTTTTCTTGTACACACAGAGCCCAACACAGTCACACACAGACACACACACACATACGAGTATAACAGCATTTCTCTTGCTTTTTTCCCCTAAACGACAAATTACCACCCTGAGAGAATGCAACAGCGACAATGGCTTTTGTGTTGATTATTAGTCACTCCCCTCCAAACATTTGGAAGTGACTTTCTCACTCCCTCCCAGAATAGTCACTTTTTAGGTCCTTTCGTATGATAGTTTGTAGAGATTTCATGATTTAAAACAACAAAATACATTACTGTCGGAATTCTATCATTTATGATTCGCTAATTAGTTTCTCATAATCAACTGTTTTTGCTACAAATTTAAAAATAGATTTTTTGTTGCTGTTTTAAACGCTAACTCAAAAAACTCCAAACAAGAGAATGTATGTTAACTTAGCCTTCTGTAATGAAGAAAGGCCGGTAGCACAGAGGGATAGCATGCGCCTCACAATCGTAAGGTTGGCTGTTCAAATCCCAGTCAGGGAAAATCATTGCAAATAAAATCTTCGGTTATTAATCTTGATTTGGAAAAGAAATAAATTAGAAAGAGAAATAAAAATAAGTGACTCTAAAAGGTTAAAAAAAACGTTAGGCAAATAAAAATTTATTTTTATTAATGACGTTGATAATCGATTTTTACACTTTTTTTAGTCCCTATTTAGTCACTCATGGGTATATATCGCCAAGTGGCACGTTTTCTCCCGTACCGAGACACTAATTAGAGTAAAAAATGATATCGCCTGAGATTGTTTTCAACTTCCTTGAGTGCAGATTTAGTGACTCGCACGATAGAAAATGTTTGGAGGGTCGACTTAAATGCATTTCCTGTCCTTTCTCACTTGACGAACGTTGTGCTGTGGTGTTGGTGATAATGACGATAAAGTGTTTTTGCCATTTGCCCAGCATACCAATGCACTTTAGCCAAGGACATTGCAAGAGAAAAGAGGGAGAGGGAGAAAGAGGCAAATCGAGTGGGAGGGATAGAGAGAGAGGGAGGGATAGAAAGAAGCAGTAATAGAAAGAGGTAAGGAGAGATTGAGGAAGGGAGAGAGAGAGAGAGGGAGGGATAGAGAGAGAGAGGAATAGAAAGAGGCAGTAATAGAAAGAGGTAGGGAGATATTGAGGAAGGAAGAGTTTGAGGGAGGGAGAGTTTGAGGGAGGGAGAGAGAGAGGGAGGGATAGGAAGAGGGAGGGAGAGATTGAGGGAGTGAGAGAAACAATGGGAGGGAGAGAATAGGACTTTAAAAAACAGAGCGTGTTCTTTAGCTGCTATTGTTAATTTTTCTTCTTGACTTAACTTTCTCTGCAATAGGGACAGCAACAAATTGAACATCAGTTGGCAGCTAGAGATTTCTATTTAATTTATGAAACTGAAATTTATTTACTTCTCAGAAACTTCGTTATCTGTGTTATAAATGTGCCTGCGCATAAAATGGAGCACAACAGTTATTAGATGGCTAGATGGTTTACAAGCTATGACTTTAATGCTTTCTTTTTAGAATAGGATGGTGTCGCAAGCATAAAGAGAACTTAACCAAGAGATTGTTCAATTAAATCAGAAAAACTGGCACTAGGAAAATATTGCCTCTATAATTTTGTAATTCAATCAAATGTATGAGTAAAAGTAATTTTATATGGGTGAGAAGAATATTAGTGAACCACTAGGGAGGCCACCAGCTGTGCAAGAAATATTTCACCCCTTCTGATCTTCTTAATATCTCCGCTACCTACATCAGGCCGAGGATCTTCTTCTTTCGACACTTTGAATACGTGTTTTGACCAAAAGACATCACATTGTATCTTCATGCCCCGAACATCAAGAACATCTGACTGTTCGATATCTATACCGTCGATAGATATCGACGATTGAAGTGGCTCAGTGAATCGCTTGTTAGACAAGAAACAGCACTGGGTCTTTTGTGCGTTTTAGTCTACTCGGTTTATTCTACCCCAATCGGAAATGGCCCAGAAATCCTGGGAGAGCGTCTCATCCATTATGCGTCTCTTGTACACAATTTCTTGAGGACTGGGCCTATGGGTCGAAGGAATATGAATGACACAGACTATTGTCATCGGTAAATGAGTAGACTGGATTCAAAGACTGACCCAATGGATTGTCAATGAAAATAAGAAAAGGGCAAGGGGAAAGGACAGAGCCTTGTGGCACACCTGCGGTCAATGTATACTCATCGGATGAGGACCCATCAGCAACACCCAAGCGATCTCTGAGAAACAGATCGTCAATGAAAATAAGAAAAAGGAAAGGACAGAGCCTTGTGACACACCTGCGGTTAAAGTATACTCATCTGATGAGAACCCATCAGCAACACCCAAGCGATCTCTGAGGAATAGATCGTCAATGAAAATAAGAAAAAGGGAAGGGGAAAGCACTGAGCCTTGTGGCACACCTGCGGTCAATGTATACTCATCTGATGAGAACCCATCAGCAACACCCAAGCGATCTCTGAGAAAGCTCGATATTAATCGAACAAAGTTATTACCGACTCCAAAAGCGACAAGCTTTGGTAAAAGTGCACGGTGCCAGACCCTATCAAATGCCTTGGAGATATTCAGAGCCACGACCTTACTTTCACCAAACTGGTGGATACAGCGACTCCATCGTTCCGACAAATATGCCCTTAGGTCTCCCGTAGAGCGATTTCTGGGGAACCCATACTGTCTGTCGCTAAGAAGGCCATTGGACTCTAAGTATCTGAGAAGATGATGGTTAACCATACTCTCCATAACCTTGGAAGGCGCGAAGCATATCGCAATTGGCCAGCAGGGTTGTTCGCCCCACCTTTTTTGGGGATGGGCTGAACGTTCGCAAACTTCCAACGCGACGGGCATAGAAATAAACGGAGCATATCACAATTGGCCGGCATGGTTGTTTGCCCCACCTTTTTGGGGGATGGGCTGAACGTTCGCAACCTTCCAACGCGCCGGGAAAATTCCCGCACGGTAAGCAAGGTTGAAAAGGACGAGCAAGCGTTGAAGAACACTTACAAAGGACAAATGATGATATACCGTCCGATAAAAAGGCCTTTAATAAACATTGGCTTTATTAGTAAAGATTTTTTAAAATTTTTTGCAAATTTTTTCTAACAAGACCACATTATTGGCATTTATTTAATGAAACTCTTAATAAATTCTTTCATATACTACATATCCTAATGCAAAGCAATTTTCTCGTTGCCTTTTAGAAAAAATACAAATTTTTTGCCCAACTACTTGGCAAATCAAGGATCTAGGCACTTCATTGGCTGTTATGCAAATTCGGTGTCTGCGGCAAGAAAAATTTTTCGCATTTCACTTGATTATGCACTCTGGCCAACAAACACACAGCCGACACACAGACACTGCTCAAATTGAAATGTAAATTTTGTGCCAAAATGGCACAAAGCAAGAAAAATCTTACCAAAATATTCCAATGCCGAGGAAAAATCAACAGCAAATCTTCTACACATTTTTGTCCAAGCCCAAAAGTAGAAAAATAGCCTGGGGGAACAATGAGCATTAACCTCGACTCTGTTGAGTCCCGAATGGTCCATGAATACAAAGCAATCACCTGAATTTTAAATGGTGGCAGCTAGAATTTTTTTTTCTTGTTCTACCAAATCTTACTTAGTATTCGTGGTGGCTTTGCTTTTGGAATAACTCCCCAAGGCATTTTCTTGATGGATATACATCATCTAAAATGTATGAACCAATAAAAATGCCAAGGCAGTCTGCGCCAGAGAAAAGACAGAAATCAGACAAAAATTAATTCAAAATTGAGAATAAGAACAAGATAATCAGCAAACTGATGAAATTTGCTGCTGCCGCTGCATGTGATTAGTGATGTAGCAAAAATGGAAAATCAATAATTGTAGTAATTTATTCCATTTAATGTTGAAATATTTATGTAAACAGCCCAGCAGCTGGCCTCAGGGAATAAATCGCAAAATAAATACTTTTGTGTTTGAAGTGGGAAAAAATAAAATTATTAATCACACATTAGCTTAGTATAATAAAATGCAGGTATTTTGTGCCTGACATGTTTTCACGATTTATGCAAAACTTTGTGGGAATAACATTTTAATAACACAAAGTTTACAGCAAATTTTCAAAGTAAAATTTTATATTATAGAAAAATAGACTGTTTTTTTGAGTAATTTTATTTTATTTCTAATAACACAGCTGTTGTTGATTTTGGCGTATAATTGATATTAATTAAGTTACCAAGGTTGCGTATAATCATTTTTAATTGTTTGTATTGTATAACTTATACGTGCATTGGGCAAAAAACTCAAATCATAAAATTCAATTTGTAATCGGCTGAACCGATTATTTTGAAATTTTCACAGATTGTGTAGGTTGGTGTGGCAGGAAACATAGGCTATATAATTTTTTGATATCGGGAGGGGGGGCGGACCCTCCCCTTTACCCCATAAGTAATACCCAAAAATAAAAGTGGAACGATTGGGACAATATGGGATTCAAATGAAAGGTATTCAAGAGTAGAGTACGAATTTCATAACAAAAGTTGGGTTCAAGTACCTAGGGGGCCGCCCCAGTCCCAAAACCCCTTAAAATAGGTTAATTATATGATCATGACAATATGGGGCTCAAATGAAAGGTATTCGGGAGTAGATTACGAATATGGTCACGTAGTAGAAAAAGGCTTTATAATTTATCGATTACCAAAGGGGGCGAACCCTTCCCCGTTATCCCAAAAACACCACCCAAAATCAAAAGAAGACCGATAGGGACAATATGGGTATCAAATGAAAAGTATGCGGGAGTAGATAACGAATCTGGCATACAAATTCATGTCGAAGCATAAGGGGCCCCATCCCCATAAAAGCGCCCAAAATGGGCACATTAGCCAATCACGGATATATGGGACTGAGTTTGTTTGCTCCGTGTAGACTGAAAAACGACAGGACCGATTTTCTCGATATTTTCGCCTATTGTGTAGGTTGGTCTGGAAGGCAATGTAGGATATTAAATTTTTCTATATCGGGAGGGGGGGCGGACCCTCCCCCTTATGCAAAAAACACAACCGAAAATCAAAAGTAAACCGTTCGAGACAATATATGCATCAAATGAAAGGTATTGGAGAGTAGAATGCCAATATGGTATTAAAATTTGAGTTTAAGTACCCATCGGGCCGCCCCAACCCCAAAACTGCCCCAAACAGACATATTGGACGTTGATTTCAATATGGGCTCAAATGAAAGATATTCGGAAGTAGATTACGAATCTGGCAAAGAAAATCAGATCGAAGTATAGGGCGTCACGCCACCCCTCAATAACGCCATTAGACCCATTAGACACTTTTGATTCAATCCAAATTTTGGAGGAAAATTAAAATTTTCAATGTATATTTAAATTTCCGACAGCTTTCATCGTAGTTCTGAGCAAAGTGTTTTCTCATTTAGGCAATGTTTACCTGAGCTTATTACATTAATGATTGATTGCAAATACAAATCTGGAATGTTCATGGATTCCAGGGGCAAACTTCTGACATATCAATGAGTGCAGCCCCTTTCAAGTTTAAGCTCAATGATAAGGGGCCTCCTTTTTATAGCCGAGTCCGAACAACGTACCGCAGTGCAAAACCTCTTTAGAGAGATGTTTTACATGGCATAGTACCTCACAAATGTTGCCAATGTTGTTTTGATGTTCTCGCCAGGACTCGAACCAAGGCGTTCAGCGTCATAGGCGGACATGCTAACCTCTTCGCTAATTAGTGCTTAGCATGTCATACCGCTGATGAGGGGATGAAATTCCAAAAACTGCAGTCCGGTTAACCTTTCGACCAAGTTCTTGAAAACATTTTGATTAAAAACTAAATGGAGATTTTATTTATAAATAAAATCACCCATTGTTGTCAACTAATCAATAAGTTGGGCAACCATTGGTTTGGTATTCGATAAAAAATTAAAATTTTCCATAAAAATTTAAAATTTCGATAAAAATTTAAATTGTCGATAAAAATTTAAATTTTCGATAAAATTTTTTAAGTTTTAAGTTTTCGATAAAACTTTAAATTTTCGATAGAAAATTAAAATTTTCTATATATATGTGTATATCCGACAAAAATTTAAATTTTAGATAAAAATTTAAATTTTCAATAAAAATTTAAATTTTCGATATAAATTTAAATTTTCGATAAAAACGTAAATTTTCGATAAAAATTCATATATTCGATAAAAAATTAAAATTTTCCATAAATATTTATATATCCAATAAAAAATCAAATTTTCGATAAAAATTTAAACTTTCGATAAAAATTTGAATTTTCGATATAAATTTAAATTTTCGATAAAAATTTTAATTTTCAATATAAATTTAAATTTTCGATAAAAATTTAAATTTTCGATAAAAATTTAAATTTTCAATATAAATTTAAATTTTCAATAAAAATTTAAATTTTCAATAAAAAATTAAAAATTTTCGATAAAAATTTAAACTCTCGATAAAAATTTAATTTTTTGATAAAAATTTATATATTCAAACAAAATTAAAATTTTCCATAAATATTAATATATCCGATAAAAATTTTAAATTTCGATAAAAATTTAAAATTTCAATAAAAATTTAAATTTTCGTTAAAAGTTTGAATTTTCGATAAAAATTTAAATTTTCGATAAAAATTTTAATTTTCGATAAAAATTTTAATTTTTGATAAAAAATTTAAAATTTCGAAATTTTTAATGGTTTTCCAGATTAATCATCTCCTGTCTTAGAAGCTCCATATTTTGTCCGGTATGGCAAAAATTTGGTACATAAAGTAAAATGTTGCCCTTCAACTAAATTCAGTTTGTATAGTTTTTTAGCAGAATCCATGGTGATGGGATCCGAAGATTCGACCCGGCCGAATAAAGTTTTAGTTTTTACTTGTTTGCGTTGTCTTTAGAAAATGTGTCTGCTATTCCCTGGTCGGTTTTCTTTGCTTTATATCCACCCTTCCAACCTCATTAAGACTATTGATGATAACTTCTAAGATTGAATATTAAATTAATTCAAATAATTTAATTTCATGCTACTAAAACAAGTTTTGATGAAGCAAAGTTCCATGAAAAGGCTACACTATTCTTTAAACCTAGTGCTTAACAAATATTTATGCAGCAAAAACTCAAGTTTTGCATCAACAACAAAGGCTTCTTGTTGAAGTTGCTATTTTAACGTCATGTAATTATTTTGATTCGAGCTGCTTTGCCATACCTACAAAAAAAAAAGAAGAAAATTCTTGGTAATATTAAGTAAGTACCACTTCTTTCGCTGTTGAAACGATGAGGCCATGAATTATGAAAACTTCGTAATAAGTGTGTGTGTATGTGTGTGTTTGTGTAATTGTTGCTATGTTGTCTCTGTGCCTTTTGCCTTGCCATAGCTCGTTTTTCAAGTATAGCTGAGTTTGTGCTTGATGTCGCAGCATATAGCCAGCGCTTACGTTTTGATTACTTGAGTGTAGTGTAGCAGAAACTGTAATTACTTCATAGTTTCAATGGAATTAAGTGCATATTGTTGGGCCCCAAAACTGACTTTTGCCGTCTTCATTTGTAAATGCTTCACTGTATTAAATGAGACGAGCATAAATAATGAAAGCCTGGTCTGCTCTATGTTGAATACTTTAATGTTTAATGGGGAATTTAAGGTTTTTTTTGTTGTTGTTTGCGGTAAATATTGTTTTACTATTTATACAGAACGTATAAGTAATGTAATACAAATAATGGATATTGAGTATACGCAACCCTGCTGAATTAATTAATATTAATTATACGCTACTGTGGTTAATAACCTTCTAATGGCTGTTTTTACTCAATTGCAAGTGTTTAGTTTCGAATTGAGGGATTGATTATCAGATTTCACCCACAAGGCGGTAGTTAATATAATTTTGCATTTTGCCTACACAACTCGATGTGCTATATTGAGGGGAATTGTGGATTGGTATTCATGGCAGCATATCCAAATTTAGTCCTATTTGGGTTTTATTGGACACCGTTGTAAAAGGGTCTAACATAGCTTATTTCAGAGAAATCTGGTAGAAAGTTCGCTTTTATGGGGCTAAGATCTTAAGCGGGAAATATTTATGCATGAGAGGTATATCTAAATATAATTCAATTTGGAGCATATTCAGTACGGATGTTGAGAGGTCAAGTACTACACACTGGGCCAAGTTTCATCGAAATATGATAATATATGTGAATTTATTAGCTAAAACTACAAATCGGCAGATCGGTATAGATGTGGGTTATACGATTATATATTCCTCGATATACACAATTTTCGAACTTAACCCCCCTTGGACAAAAAAGGAATCCGTGCCATATTTCAGCTCAATTTGGGAAATTTTAAGGACTGTAATATACGCGTTCAAAGATTTTCATGCTATTGTCTGTCATAATTTCTGTTGAAAACTCTTGAGAGGTTGATAGAAACATATCTTGGGGCAAAAATCCCTGGAGATCGTCTGTCGCGGCAGCCTCCACGACCTTCACGACCTAGTCGGCTACATAGAGGGTTCTCTCGCTGTCAAGGAATATACAATGTTAGCATTTCTTGATATTGAAGGTGCTCTCAATAATGTAAAACCGACGTCAATCATAAATGAGTTGGAGTTTCTAGGCATCAACTCTATCGTAAGAAAGTTTATTTTTAACTTACTTACCACTTGATCGTCTCGACATTCTGAGTCAATTTAGCCATGTCGGTCCGTCCATCCGTCCTTCTATCGAAATCACGATAGCGGTCAAACGCGTAAAGCTGGCCGCTTGAAATTTTGCACAGATCCAAACTACCGACGTAGGTTATTGCAAATATGCAAATTCTGCCCATTAACATTGCACTTAGGAACAGGACAAACTACTCACGTATCACTGAGTGCTGTCCGATTCTATTTTAAGCTCAATGATAAGGGACCTCCTTTTTATAGCCGAGTCCGAACGGCGTGCCGCAGTGCGACACCTCTTTGGAGAGAAGTTTTTACATGGCATAGTACCTCACAAATGTAGCTAGCATTAGGAGGGGAAAACCACAGGTGAACAATTTTTTTGATGTTCCCCCCAGGATTCGAACCTATGCGTTCAGCATCATAGGCGGACATTGTAACCTCAGCGCGCTATGGGGGCCTCCTAGGTAGGTCATTAGGTATTGCATATGGGCTATATCGGTTCAGATTTAGGTATAGATGCCATATAAACCGAACTTCTGATTTGATTTCTTGAGCCCCTGGAAGCCGCAAGTGTGTTTTGTTTTGACTTCCAACAAGTGTGGCAATTATGGTCCAAATCGGTCTATAACCTGATATAGCTCCCATATGGACAGATCTCCCGATTTGACTTCTTAAGCCTTTACAAGCCGAAATTTTTGCCCGATTTGGCTGAAATTTGGTATGTGATGTTCGGTTGTGACTTTCTACAACTGTGCCAAGTACGGTCCTAATCGGTCTATGACCTGATATAGTCCTCATATAAACCGATTTCCCGAATTGACATCTTTAGCCCTAGAAGCCGTAATTTTTGTCCGATTTAGCTAAAATTTTGCGTATAATTTTCTGTTATAACTTCCATCAACTATGCCAAGTATGGTCCAAATCGGTCTATAACCTGATATAGCTCCCATATAGACTGATCTCCCGATTTGACTTCTTGAGCCTTTACAAGCCGCAATTTTTGCTCGATTTGGCTGAAATTTGGCATGTGGTGTTCGGTTGTGACTTTCAACAACTGTGCCAAGTAAGGTCCGAATCGGTCTATAATCTGGTATAGCTCCCATATACTCCGATCTCCCGAATTGACATCTTTATCCCTTAATGCCGCAATTGTTGTCCGATTTGGCTGAAATTTTCAGAGAAGTGTTCTGTTATGACTTCCATCAACTGTGCGGAGTATCGTCTAAATCGGTCTATAACCTGATATAGCTCCCATATAAACCGATCTCCCAATTTGACTTCTTAAGCCCTTGGAAGCCGCACTTTTTGTACGATTTGGCTAAAATTTTGCATGCGACGTTCAGTTATGACTTCCAAAGTACGGTCTAAATTAGTCTTTGACGTGATATAGCTCCCATATAAACCGATCCCCGAATTGACATCATTAGCCCCTGAAATTATGTGGTGTTCTGTAATGACTTTCACCAGCTGTACCAAATACCGTCTAAATCGGTCTATAACCTGAAATAGCTCCCATACAAACCCATCTCCCAATTTGACTTCCAGAGTCTTTTCAAGCCGCAAGTCCTGCCTGATTTGGCTGAAATTTTACATTTGGAGTCCTGTTACGACTTCCATCAACTGTGCTAAGTATGGTCCAAATCAGTGTATAACCTGATATAGCTTCCATATTAACCGGTCTCTCCATTATCCCTGTTCGGTTCCTAGAAGCTTTAACTTTTGCTGGTTTCACTGAAGTTTGGTATGTAGAATAAAAATATGTCCTTCAACTAAATTCATTTTGTATAAATTTTTAGCAGTATCCATGGTGGTGGGTTCCCAAGATTTGGCCCGATCTAACTTTGCTCGCCTTTACTTGTTTTCTCTCGTATTTTAGACATTACCTTAAAATTTCAAACTTCAAGGCAGGAGTTCAATGACATAGCTATGCCCTTTGCCTGACGATAGATGAATATGCCTCTCTAAACTAGACAGCCATAACCGTATCATAAAATTTCTTAAGAATACTTTTAAAAAATATAGCTCCTACCCTTAATATTGGCCATAAAAACCACATACACACTCAAACAATATGTTTTGAGGTTTGGTGTTTTTTTCTGGTTATGCTGTGTAGTGTCAATGTGTGGGTGCTATTTTTTTTTTTTGGTATATGAGTGGTTGAGGTTTGGGTTCATAAAAAAGACGAGACTTTGAGTTTATGTTCTGCAGGTCTGTCTCTGTATGCCAATGAGTAATGGCCGATCATGTGTGAGTGAGTTTGTGGTTTGTTAGCACACACTTATGACAGGATATGGGTATCCCTAGTGGTAGAGAGTGAAAGTCTCTGTGTGTAGTTTAAAGGTAGTTATTTGCTCAATACATCTACACCAAAGACAAGTGTGTGCTGGTTATGGAGTGAGAGAAGATGTTATGTGTTTATCATTGTTAAGTTTCCTCTTCAACCCCTTCAATGGCCATTTGCCATTATTTTTTTCTTCAGCTTTAGAGAAGAAAAATCGAAAGATGGGAGAACGTGCAAATGTCAATACATATGTGTGAACAGTGTTATGGGTGTTAAGTGTGTTTTTGTGTGTGTGTGTGCGCGCGCCTTTGTTTGCGGAAATGTGAATTTATGTGTGTGGCTGTGTGGGTGAAGGTTTCGTACTCCGTTTGCTTTGTGTTATGTGGCTTGTGTGTGCCCAGAAACTCTGTAACCCTAACCTCCAAACCCCATTTGTCAATTTGTGTAATCTAATGATGATTTAATGTATTTGAATGTATGGTCGCCGTTGTCGTCCTGTTGCCACCAAAGACTCTGTTGGTCGCTGCCAACTGAACATGGCAATTGTGAAAGGAACTTCTTAAGCTTTCTTTGGGGAAAAAATATATATGTGTGTATATTGAAGATTAAGACAGCTTTGGGATATTTAATATGGTTTAGGGCTTAATAAAAATTGGTTTTGTTTGCTTTTGGCAAGGTATGCAAAAGGCGTTATTGCTTTAAGAAGAACCATAAATTATTGTAAGGAAAGAAAAGGAATTTGGAATGTTATAAATTTGACAAATTTTACTTTTAAGGACAGCCCAACTTAAGGCCACCGTGGCGCAGAGGGGGTTCTCATTGCCTGAGTCGAAAATTTTTTTTGGGCAATAAAAAGTTTCGACTTTTTTTAAGTCGCCAGGCCCTGATGGTGTATCACCGGTTGAAATACAAGCTATGTCCGAATGACTGGCCCCTTGGCTTAGACAGATATACTCTGCTTATATCAACATATCCCATATACCTGTGGGTTAAAGGGACACAGGTCATTTTCATGCCAAAAGCAGGAAAACCACGAAGGCGAAAGATTTTCATCCCATTAGTCTGTCATTCTTTATGCTGAAGACTGGAAAGGTTGATATAAACATATCATAGGGCAAAGATCCCTGGAGATCAATTTGTGTTTGTTTGTATCTTTGTGTGTTCCTTATAGACTCAGAAACGGCTGAACCGATTTTCTTGAAATTTTCTCAGATACACTACATACTTTGATATCTGAAGGGGGGGGGGGGGGGGGGGGGGGGGGGGACCCTGCCCCTAACCCTAATTTTTAGAAACGCCAGATCTCGGAGATGGTTGGTGCGATTTATGCGAAATTTTGTGTGTTCTCATATAGTACCCTAAAAATAAAAATTTTGTACCCAAATTTCGGATGGGGTACCCCAAAATACCCCTATATCGGGCATATTTACCGACCACGGCAATATGGGACTCAAATGAAAGGTATTTGCGAGTAGAATACGATATCCAAATGTGGGACCACGTTTCTGGGGGTCCACCCCTTCACCAAAACACCCCCCAAACAGGACTTATTTACTGACCATGGGAATATGGGGCTTAAATAAAAAGTATTTGAGTGTAGAATTAGAATCTGATATCCACATATGGGACAAAGTGTTTGAGGGGCCGCCTCTCCTCAAAAACATCCCCCAAAGGGGACAAATTTACGACCATTGCCGTATGGTGCTCAAATGAAAGGTCTTTAGGAGTAAAGCACGAATCAGATATCAATATTTGGGAAAAGTATCTATGGTGCCACTCCACGTCTACAACACCACCCAAATAGTAAGTATTTGCCGACTTTTGAAATATGAGGCTCAAATAAGAGGGTTTTTAAAGTGGAACACGAATTCGATCTATATTTTCAAGGCCAACTCACTGAGTGGCGGCCCATCCCCCAAAACACCCCCCAAGCCGGTCACGTTGCCGACTATGGAAATATGGGGCTCAAATATGCTTCTTACCGGTGTAGGTCTTTGGGGATTGGAAATTCTTAATAGTGTAGGTCGGTTGGGATTGTAAATGGGCAATATCGGTCCATGTTTTGATATAGCTGCCATATATACCGATCTTGGATTTTGACTTCTTGAGCCGCTAGAGGGCGCAATTGCTATCCGATTTGGCTGAAATTTTGCACAACGTGTTTCGATATGATTTTCAACAACTATACTAAGTATGTTCCAAATCGGTACATAATCTGATATAGCTGCCATATAAACCGATATTGGGTCTTGACTTCTTGAGCCACTAGAGGGCGCAATTTTTATCCGATTTGGCTGAAATTTAGCATGAGGTGTTTTGTTATGACTTCTAACAACTTTGTCGAATATGATTCAAATCGATCCATAACCTGATATAGCTGTCATATAAACCTATCTGGGGTCTTGACTTCTTGAGCCACTAGAGGGCGCTATTCTTATCCGATTTGGCTGAAATTTTGCACAACGTGTTTCGATATTACTTTCAACAACTATACTAAGTATGTTCCAAATCGGTTCATAATCTGATATAGCTGCCATATAAACTGATCAGAGGTCTTGACTTCTTGAGCCACTAGAGGACGCTATTCTCATCCGATTTGGCTGAAATTTTGTACAACGACTTTTCTCATGACCTTGAATATACGTGTCAATTATGGTCTGAATCGGTCTATAGCCTGATATAGCTGCTATATAAACCGATCTGGGATCTTGACTTCTTGAGCCTCTAGAGGGCGTAATTATTATCCGATTTGGCTGAAATTTTGTACAATGGGTTCTCTTATGACCTTTAACATACGTGTCAAATATGGTTCGAATCGGTCTATAGCCTGATACAGCTCCCATATAACCCGTACTCCCTATTTTACTTCTTGAGCCCTTAAAGGGCGCAATTCTTACTCGAATTGATTGCAATTTTACACAATGACTTCTGGTATGGTCTTCAACATTCAATTCAATTATGGTCCAAATCGGACTATAACTCCAATATTAATTCAATTATTTTCTTTTATCCTTTGTTTGCCTAAAAGGAGATATCGGGAAAAGAAATCGACAATGTGATCTATGGTGGAGGGCATATAAGGTTCGGCCAGGCCGAAATTAGCACCCTTCTACTTGTTTCATTTAATCTGTGCAGTGGTAAATGGGATGAATATAAAATTTTCCGAAATTTAAAAATGAAATAAAGTTTTTTTTTTTATAAATCTTCTCTTGGTTTGTCCCTATCAATCTCTGGGTAGCTTTTCACCACCATCCTCATACTTTACATTTTCCTGGGGAATTGCTGGCCCTTCTATTTGGCTTTTTAAGGCTACATAAAAACAAATGGCCAAAATCAGCCATCTGGAAAATATTAGAATTGCGCCGATTTTAGACGCCAATTAAACGATAAATTTTATATGCCTTTAACTGGCAATATGACTTGGGCTGTTATCACAAGGGAAACCAACTGCCGAACAAAGTAATTCATTTAAACAACACTCAACAGCATTTAAGAGAAACCCTTGGAGAGTGGGCATAAAAATCCTGTAAACAATATTTAATATAAAAAAATTAAATTGAAAACCATCAACAACCATTCAGCCATTTCTTTATGATTCATTTTCAGCAGGCAGAAATTAAAGCATAAAATCATCAACCTACTTTAGTCTGCCATTGTGAGGGTTTTTTTTCGTAATTTTCATTACATTTTAAAAACAATAACCAAATTGGTATTTCGGTTTAATTTCTGTTAATGTAAAATCATAGCTGCTTGGTTGCAGGAGATTTAGTTTGTGCATAAATATTAGACTGTCCCATGCCAATTAGGAGATTTTTTGCAAATAGAGAAAGGCATGCACGTTTTTGGCACTGTCTTGTTGAAACCACAAGTCATGCAAGTCAAGCTCTTGCATTTTGGTCAAAAAAAAGTTGGATATCATCTCACGGTATTACTCACCATTCACTGTTACGTTACGATTCGCATTATCTATGAAGAAGTACTGTCCAATGATACCACCAGCCCATAAACCGCACCAAACTGTGGCTTTTTCTGGATGAATTGGTAGCTCTTGCAATGTTTCTGGCTGATCTTCACTCCAAAACCGACAATTCTGTTTATTGGTTTATTGGTATCCATTAAGCCAAAAATGAGCTATGCCATAAAATGGAAGAAGCGCGCGATGAACTTTCTTAACAGAGCACTCATTTTCATAATAAAATTCAATAATTTGCAGGCCTTGTTCGTTTGTGAGACGATTCATGGTTAAATTATAGACCAAACTGAAGATGTTTGAAAGTGAAATAAAACAACGTGCGTGGAATGTTTAAACCAAAGTTGTCTGAAAGATTATTCCTAAAAAATCACCCTTTGCAATGGAAAAAATGAAAGCCACAGGACATACACCACATGACCAACCATGATTTGACGCGTTTCGACCTCTTGTTAAGGGAGTGGGTCATCATCAACACTTTTGTATTTTTATACCCTCCACCATAAGATGGGGGGCAAACTAGTCTCGTCATTCCGTTTGTAACACCTCGAAATATGCAGCTAAGACCTTATAAATTATAGATATTATTAATCATCATGACATTTTAAGTTGATCTAGCCATGTCCGTCCGTTCGTCCTTCCGTCGAAATCACGCTTAATTTCGAAGGAGTAAAGCTGGACACTTGAAATTTTGCACAACTATTTCTTGTTAGTGTAGGGCAGTTGGGATTGTAAATGGGCCAAATCGGTCCATGTTTTTATAACGCTCTCATATAAACCGATCTTGGATCTTGATTTTTGAGCCTCTAGAGGGCGCAATTTTCGTCCGATTTGACTGAACTTTTGCAGGTGGTGTTTTGGTATCACTTTCAACAATTGCGGTTAGTCTGGTTAAAATCGGTCCATGTTTTAATATGGCTGTCATACAAACCGATCTGGGGTCTTGACTTCTGGAGCCTTTAGAGGGCGCAATTCCTATCCGATTTGGCTGAAATTTTGCACGACGTGTTTTGTTGTGATTTCCAACAACTGTGCTAAGTATGGTTCAAATTGGTCCATAACCTGATATAGCTGCCATATAAACTGATCTTGAATCTTGACTTCTTGAGCCTCTATAGGGCGCAATTAATATCTAATTTTGGGTGAAAGTTTGTACAACGGCTTCTCCCATAACCTTCAACATACGTGTGAAGTATGGTCTGAATTGCTCTATAACCTAATACAGCTCCTCCATATAACGATCTCCCTATTTGATTTTTTTAACCCTTAGAGGGCGAAATCCTTACTCGATTTGTCTGAAATTTAACACAACGACTTCTACTGTGGTCTCCAGCAGTCATTTCATTATGGTCCGTATCGGACCACAACTTGGTATAGCTCCAATAGCCTTAAAAGAGACACCGAGAAAATAACTCGACAACTTTTTCTACATACCTCTAGGAACCGATCAAGGATGATCGTAAGACCGGTTTACATGGAAGCTATATCAGGTTATGGACCGATTAATACCGTAATTGGAACAGTTGTCGGAGGTCATTACATAACACCACCTGGAAAATGTCAGCTAAATTGAGGCTTGTCAGAACTCAAGAAGTCAAATCGCGAGATCGGTTTATATGGGAGCTATATCAGGTTATAGACCGATTTGCACCGTACTTGGCTTAGTTATTGGAAGTTATAACAGAACGCTTCAGTTAAAGTTTCAGCCAGATCGAACAAAAATTGCGGCTTCCAGGGGCTCAAGAAGCGGGATAACTATGAGCACCATACAGACTGGGCATTCAGCGATTTTTTGAGACTAGAGTCTCAGTGAGGAGTCAGGTGGCACTGGCTCTTAATTAAATACTGAGTGCCAATGATACTCGAGATGACAAGGCGAGTTATTGGCGCCTTCAAATAACCAATGGCCAACTTCAACATCTGTTCCCAGGTTAGGGGGCGGCAGGCGACGAGCGTCGGATCTTGGATCAAGCGGCTCGCCACAACGAGGGATACGTGTGCAATACCACAAAACCCATGCGGTTGGGGCGCTGGGCCAGTAACCCGCCCCCGGAAAACTGAGAACTACTATGAGAAACAAAGGAATAGTAAAAACGGACCCCCCCAACGTTGACGACACACACAAACGGAAAAAGGACCCTGATTTGGGGATCTGCACCTGGAATGTCCGCTCCGTATTAGAGAAGTGCAAGGCAGATATTACCGCCTTACAGGAAGTGCGATGGACTGGGAATGGCGTTACTACAACACCAAACGGTGTGACGAACTATACTATAGCTGCCATAACACGAGACATAAATTTGGCTGTGGATTTGTGGTTAGTCAGAGACTGAAAACCAAAATCCGCATAAAAGCCAAAATCTTCAACATCAGCCATATTTGTGCCCATGCCCCGACGGAAGACAAAGACGAGCAGACCAAGGATATTTTCTACGAGCTCCTACAGAGAGAATATGACTGCTGCGCCCCCATGATATTAAAATCGTTCTGGGAGATTTTAATGCTAAGATAGGGAAGGAAGACATTTTTGGTCCAACAGTCGAAATGTTTAGCCTCCACGAGATACCGTTCAGTATTGGGTTGAGGCTGATATATTTCGCCGTGGCAAAAAACATGGTAGTTAGTTGCATCAGATTTCAATATAAAAATATCCACAAAGTCACATGGCTGTCATCCGATCAAAACACGAGAAACCAAATTGCTCACGTTGTGGTAGATGGAAGGCATTCATTAGTTGTACGATCGATCCGTGGAGCGAATATAGATTCGGATCATTACCTTGTTGCAGCAAAGGTTCGCACCCGTTTGAACATGGCGAGGAAAGTACGATCTGACACTGCACGGAAGCTGGACATTGAAAAGCTCCAATGTTTCATATTTTACTTATTGGAATCAAAAGGGGGAAAAATACGGAGGAGGTGCGTTAAAAAAAATACTTCTTGTTTTTTGGGACACTCTTATGAATATGCTTGGTTTGCACTGCAAAACGCTGTCAACATGTCTGATGGAATTTTTTAATTATGGCCAAAGTGTCATTATGCAAAATGCTTACAATAATAAAATACTGCTGCACACAAGAATGTGCCATGTTTCGGTTTCCCTCCATGTGGACTTGGGTTGCTTTACATGCACATGTGACAAAATTATTTATGGCAAAACGCATGCCATCGTTTTTCTCATTAACAAGTAGAGATAATAAATTTTGTTTTGTCATGATTTTTGGTTAATTAAAAGAAATTATTAAAACATAGCCGAAGAGATGAAGGCTATGAATAATTGCATGGCAAATTTAAAATATGCCCATGAACAGGGGCAAACTTCTTCGGTATCAATGAATGTTGAACGATTTAAATTTATGCTTAATGAGCATCATCATCAGACATTAGTCACTGTGTCAAATTTCCGTGAAATCGGATTATAAATGCGCCTTTTATGGGGCCAAGACTTTAAATCGAGATATTGGTCTACATGGCAGCTATATCCAAATCTGGACCGATTTGGGCCAAGTTGTAGAAAAATGTCGAAGAGCCTAACACAACGCACTGTCGCATTTTGGGCGAAATTGGACAATAAATGCACCTTTTATGGGCCCAAAACCTTAAATCGAGTGATCTGTGTATATGGCAGCGAAATCGGGCAATAAATGCACCTTTTATAGGTCTAAGATCTTAAATCGGGAGATCGGTATATGTATATGGCAGCTGTATCGAAATCTGGATAGATCTGGACCAAATAGTACAAAGATGTCAAGGGTTCTAACGCAGCCCACTATGTTGAATTTCAGCGAAGTCGAAGCTCACTATGCCAAATTTCGGCGAAATCGGGCAATAAATGCGCCTTTTATAGGTCTAGGATCTTAAATCGGGGGATCGATATATATTTATGGCAGCTGTATCGAAATCTGGGCAGATCTGGACCAAATTAAAAATGGATGTCCAGGGTCCTAACGCAGCCCACTGTGTTGAATTTCAAGGAAGTCAAATTATAAATGAGCTTTTATGGTTCCAAGAATCTAAATCGGGAGATCGGCATATATGGCAGTTATATCCAAATCTCAACCAATTTGGGCCATATGAAACAGGGATGTCGAGGAGCCTAACACAACTCATTGTGGTAAATTTCAGCGAAATCGGCGAAATTCCTTTTTTTGGGCCCAAAACCATAAATCGGGCAGCTACTTCCAAATCTGGACCAATCTGGGCCATATTGATCTGGGTCGAGGAGCCTATCACAATTCGCTATATCAAATTGGAGTGCAATCGGAAAACAAAGCGTCTATTATGGACCCAATAACTTAAATCGAAAGTTCGGTATATGTGGGAGCCATATCCAAATCAGAACCAATCTGGGCTGTATTAAAAGAGGGATGTCGAGGAACTGAACACAACTCACTGTTCCAAATTTCAGCGAAATCGGATAATAAATGCGTCATTCCGTTTGTAACACCTCGAAATATTCGTCTAAGACCCCATAAAGTATATGATTGCCCAACAAGTAATCGCGGATTTTTCATATAGTCGGCGTTGACAAGTTTTTTCAACGGCTTGTGACTCTGTAATTGCATTCTTTCTTCTGTCAGTTATCAGCTGTTATTTTTAGCTTGCTTTAGAAAAAAGTCTAAAAAAAGTATATTTGATTAAAGTTCATTCTAAGTATTATTAAAAATGCATTTACTTTCTTTTAAAAAATCCGCAATTACTTTTTGGGCAACCCAATATAATCTTGATTGTCATGTTATTTTAAGTCGATATAGCCATGTCCGTCAGTTTGTCCATCCTTCCGTCTGTCTGTCGAAAACACGCTAACTTTCGAAGGAGTAAAGCTAGGCGTTTGAATTTTGCACAAATCGTTTTTAATAATGTAGGTCGGTTGGGATTGAAAATGGGGCAAATCGGTCCATGTTTTGGGGTCTTCACTTCTTCAGCTTTTAGAGGGCGCAACTCTTATACGATTTGGCTGAAATTTTGCACTTGATGTTTTGGTATCACTTTCAACAACTGTGCTGAGTATGGTTCAAATCGGTGAATAACCTGATATAGCTGCCATATAAACCGATCTGGGGTCTTGACTTCTTGAGCCACTAGTGGAAGCAATTATAATCCGATTTGGCTGAAATTTTGCATGAGGTGTTTTGTTATGACTTTCAACAACTGTGCTGAAAATATTTCAAATCGGTCCATAACCTGATATAGCTGCCATATAAACCTATCTGGGGTCTTGACTTCTTGCGCCTCTACAGGGAGCAATTCCTGAAGCCTATAAAAGCTTTATTTATTGCCCAATTTCGCTGAAATTTTAAACAGCGAGTTATTTTGAGCCTCCTGATATCTGACCTAAGTATGGTTCAGATCGGACTATATTTAGATATAGCTGCCATATAGACCGATCTGTCGATAATGGGTCTGAAGCCCATAAAAGCTTTATTTTTCAACCGATTTCGCTGAAATTTGAAACAGTGAGTAGTTTTAGACCTTTCAATATCTGACTCCAATATGGTCAAGATCGGACTATAGTTAGATATAGCTGCCATATAGACCGATCTGCCGATAAAGGGTCTGAAGCCCATAAAAGAAAGCTTTATTTATTGCCCAATTTTGCTGAAATTTGAAACAGTTGGTTATATTAAGCTTCTCAATATCTGACGTAAGTATGATTCAGATCGGACTATATTTAGATACAGCTGCCATATAGACCGATCTGTCGATAATGGGTCTGACGCCCATAAAAGCTTTATTTTTTTAACCGATTTCGCTGAAATTTGAAACAGTGAGTAGTTTTAGACCTTTCAATATCTGACTCCAATATGGTCCAGATCGGACTATAGTTAGATATAGCTGCCATATAGACCGATCTGCCGATAAAGGGTCTAAAGCCCATAAAAGCTTTATTTATTGCCCAATTTCGCTGAAATTTGAAACAGTGGGTTATTTTAAGCTTCTCAACTTCCGACCTAAGTATGATTCAGATCGGACTATATTTAGATATAGCTGCCATATAGACCGATCTGCCGATGAAGGGTCTGAAGCCCATAAAAGCTTTATTTTTCAACCGATTTCGCTGAAATTTAAAACAGCGAGTAGTTTTAGACCTTTCAATATCTGACTCCAATATGGTCCAGATCGGACTATAGTTAGATATAGCTGCCACATAGACCGATCTGCCGATAAAGGGTCTGAAGCCCATAAAAACTTTATTTATTGCCCAATTTCGCTGAAATTTGAAACAGTTGGTTATTTTAAGCTTCTCAACATCTGACGTAAGTATGATTCAGATCGGACTATATTTAGATATAGTTGCCATATAGACCGATCTCCCGATAAATTGTCTGAAGCCCATAAAAGCTTCATTTTTTATCCGATTTTGTTAAAATTTTATACAGTATGTAGATTTTGGCCTCCCGACATCTGAACTAAATATGGTTCAGATCGGACTATATTTAAATATAGCTGCCATAAAGACCCAACTCCCGATAAAGGGTCTGAAGTCCATAAAAGCTTTAATTATTGCCCAATTTCACTGAAATTTGAAACAGTTGGTTATTTTAAGCTTCTCAACATCCGACCTAAGTATGATTCAGATCGGACTGTATTTAGATATAGCTGCCATATAGACCGATTTCCCGATAAAGGGTCTGAAGCCCGTGAAAACATTATTTTTTATCCAATTTCACTGAAATTGTGAAGCGGTGAGTAGTTTAAGGCCTCCTAACATAGAACCCAAAATTGGTTCAGATTCTTTAGAACTTAATGCCTTTTTACTTGTTTAAAATTTCCATGAACTACACCAAGTTGTGATATACTATTAACTTTTAAGCAATTTGCAGGCCTTATCATAAATTCTTGTCGCCTACTTATTTGCTTTCACCAACTTTTGCTATATGTCACTTAAATTGACAATTATTGATTATGCAAATGACTTAAAATTGCAAGAAAAGTTAGTCAGGCAACACATGGTGTGTGTGTGTGTGGCTGTCTGTCTGCATGATAAATATGCAAAGCGCCTATGACATGAAATCTAAATATTATTCATTAGGATGACAGCTATGTCAGCACATTGCCATACAGTTCAGCTCCTTGCCCCTACATCAGCCCATTCAAAGTAATCCTAGACTAAATTTATTTATAACCTCAGCAAATTGCAACATCATTATGCCAATGGATTAATTTTGGCCACAAAACTTCAAGAGAGGCACACGCCCAAGACTCAGGGCAAACTTAAAAGGCTGATAATGATGGTGAATAGTTGCAATTGCCATGCCATTTAAATGAGAATAATGAAGATGAGAGTGTTATTTTGCTAGGCTGGAATGGCAGGCATTGAGTTGGGGGGAGGTAGATGCAATTAAAAACCACGGTACTTGAAATTCTTTTAATCGAGCTTTTTCATTAAAATGTTTACACAAATTGTTTGTGTGTTTAAAAATGCCCTTAAGTTTCATTGCGTAGCATGGCGGTTGTGAAACATTTTTACTGGCAGTGCTTGTGGTGTTCTCACCACATACACACACACACACAGGCATTTGCAGGCGTTAGTCTATTAAAATACTGTGGTGAAAACTTCCACCTGCTCTCTTCCCACGGTGTTGGTTTTTAAATCCCTCCCCCCTTACCACTGTGATCCTGTCAATAACTGTCGCCTGCTTTTGTCATCTATAAATACATGCATGCATGTAAATAGTCATCGTGGCTTGAATAAACCTATGCCTCACATGATTTTTATTTAAATACTTACTCTTGCTTTAATGTTTTATGCTCACATCTGGCTTCATCACCATCACCACTTGCACCACCGCAGCCTGTTGAAACACACACGCACTCGGCTTGTCTATGTTAACGTGTCATAATGATTGACAGTGTGGCGGTGAAGTTGATGGTCGTGTTGCTGTTGCTGATGATGCCAGTGATGGCATTCAAACACATGACTGCTTCAATGTGTTGGTGTGAGTTATTATGAGGCAGTGGTTAGGCACATACAAAAATACTCATACTAGCATATGCCCAGTATAGGGATGCCATTACGGATTACTTTCCTTTAAAAGCCAGGATAATGTGTTGACGTTTAAATTTCGTTCTGTTCAACAGAACAGAATCGAATCAAATGCCACGTGGATACATTTGTATACCCTACAGCATATTATGGGGGTGTAGGTCTATTTGGATTATAAATAAGCCAAATCTATTCATGTTTTACTATGTCTGCCATATAAATCGATCTCCCGATTTGACTTCTTAAGACTCTAGAGGGCGCAATACTGTTACGATTTCCAACAACTGTGCCAAGCACAGTCCAAGTGGATCTTTAACCTGATATAGCTCCCATATAAAGCGATATCTCGATCTTACATATTCGGTTCCTAGAAGCTTTTATTTTTGGCTGGTTTGGTAGAAATTTGGTACATAGAGAATAATTATGACTTTTAACTTAAATTATTTTGTGTACCAATAAGTTTTAAGCAAAATCCTTTTGGTGGGTTCTCAAAATTCGGCCTGGCACCTAGCACGCTTTGACTTGTTTGTTCTATATTTTGGATACATCATCAAATCACGAAAAATCTTGGAATGTAAGAAAGAGCTGAACGCATTCTCCTAAAATACCACAATCTGCATTGTTTGGTTGTCGGGCCATAACGGAGCAAGGGGGAACGAAAAGGCAGACGATTTGGCGGTGAAGGCCAGAGGACTGCCTTTCCGGTAGACTCAGTCCGAGTTAAAAGCGTGGGCGACAAATGCGCACTGTGGAACAGCGAAACGGTCGGTCGGACGGCAAAAATCCTATGATGAGCTCCGGATTATGAGGGGACCAGGCTATTACTGAAAGGATGTAGCGTAGAGGTTAGCATGTCCGCCTATGACGCTGAACGCCTGGGTTCGAATCCTGGCCAGAACATCAGAAAAAAAATTTCAGCGGTGGTTTTTCCCTCCTAATGCTGGCAACATTTGTGAAGTACTATGCCATATAAAACTTCTCCCCAAAGAGGTGTCTGCGCTGCGGCATGCCGTTCGGACTCGGCTATAAAAAGGAGGCCCCTTATCATTGAGCTTAAAATGGAGTCGGACTGCACTCATTGATATGTGAGAAGTTTACCCCTGTTCCTTAGTGGAATGTTCATGGGAAAATTTGCAAATAAGAAGGAGGTCAGTAAAGCTTTTGGTATCATAACGGGACACATAGGGCTATGAGCTCACTTATGAAAAAATCGGTGCGGCAAGTCATATCATGTGTGGGGCATGTGGGGAGGATGATGAGACATTAGAGCATTTCCTGTGTTATTGCCCGGCTTTCGCGGCTAAAAGACACCGGTACTTAGGTGGGCACACAATATCAGACATGAACCAACTTAGGGGAGTGGCATGGGAAAATAATTAAGGATTTTGAAGAATTCCTAACTTAGATTTTCTTTTTTGAAGTTACTTTTTAGTATTTGGAGCGAACAATAAACCGATTACTGGCTTAGGTGTACTTCCATAGTGGCATAGGCGGATTAATATCCGCACCCTCCTTTCAACCTAACCTAACCTATTTTGGATACAGCTGGCATATAGACCGATTCTCGCCGATTATGGGTCTTAAGCCCATAAAAGCCGCATTTGTTATCCGATTTTGCTGAAATTTGGGACAACGAGTTGTATTAAGTCCTTCAATATCCGAATCGAGTATGGTTAATATAGAGCCATATTTAAGTATAGCGGCCATATAGAGCAATCTTCGGAGGGTTTCAGCTTATAAAAACCGCATTCATTACTCGATTTCGATGAAATTCGGAAAAGTAGTCCACATGGGACCATTATGTCCATGGGACATGTTATGGTATAGTTGCAATATAGACCGATTTAGGATCTTAGCTCATAACAAGAGCACTTGTTGTCTGATTTCACTGACATTCGAAATAGCGATTTAAACATGGGCAAAGTTTGAACCGATTTTCGAAGTGATTATGGTTAATATTGGGCCAGATTTGCATATTGCTGCCAAATTGACCCATTCAGGTTACTAAGCCCACAAAACCCACTTTTATTACACGATTTTGCTAAAATTTTGTACAGTGACCATGTTTTGTTTCTCTTTCGAGGCGAGCTCAATGATCGGAGATTCTTTAGCAAAGGAAAAGTATGGCCAGAGATCGCAACACACACCAAACACTATGGGTTTCGTCATTTGGATAGAATAACTCATCGGGAATAATAGGTGTGAAGGCTTCAAGGGCCGTGCGTTGGTATGTTGTACTTATATCGAATTTATTGCAAAAACGCCTCTATGATATAAACACCATACTACAGTGAAGTGAGTTTAATTAGGCTTGTTGGCATGCGCAATGATTGTGGTTCAGATTGGACCGTATATGAATTTAGTTGCCGCATATGGAGTTCGCAGGAGAAACATACTTAAATGAAAGATACCTATTTTCTACCTTCCACCTTAGGATGGGGGTATACACATTTCGCAATTCCGTTTGTAATCGAAATAATCGTGTAAGACTCCATAAAGTCCATATATGCTTGACCGTCATGACATTTAAAACCGATAAAGCCATATCGGCCTGTCTGTCTGTCTGTCCGTCTGTTTGTCCGTCTGTCTGTCCGTCTGTTTGTCCGTCTGTCTGTCCATCTGTCTGTCCGTCTGTTTGTCCGTCTGTCTGTCCGTCTGTTTGTCCGTCTGTCTGTCCATCTGTCTGTCCGTCTGTCTGTCCGTCTGTTTGTCCGTCTATCTGTCCATCTGTCTGTCCGTCTGTCTATCTGCCTGTCCGTCTATCTGTCTGTCTGCCTGTCCGTCTATCTGTCCGTCTATCTGTCCATCTGTCTGTCCCTCTGTCTGTCTGTCTGTCTCTCCGTCTGTCTGTCTCTCCGTCTGTCTGTTCGTCCGTCTGTCTGCCCGTCTGCCTGTCCGTCTATGTGTTCGTCTGTCTGTCCGTCTGTCTGTCCGTCTGTCTGTCCGTCTGTCTATCCGTCTGTCTGTCCGTCTGTCTGTCCGTCTGTCTGTCCGTCTGTCTGTCCGTCTGTCTGTCCGTCTGTCTGTCCGTCTGTCTGTCCGTCTGTCTGTCCGTCTGTCTGTCCGTCCGTCTGTCTGTCCGTCTGTCTGTCCGTCTGTCTGTCCGTCTGTCCGTCTGTCTGTCCGTCTGTCTGTCTGTCTGCCCGTCTGTCTGTCTGTCTGCCCCTCTATCCGTCTGTTTGTCTGTCCGTCCGTTCGTCTGTCTGTCTGTCTGTCCGTCTGTCTGCCTGTCTGTCTGTCTGTCTGTCTGTCTGTTTGCCTGTCTGTCTGTCTGTCCGTCTGTCTGTCCGTCTGTCCGTCTGTCCGTCTGTCTGTCTGTCCGTCTGTCTGCCTGTCTGTCTGTCTGTCTGTTTGCCTGTCTGTCTGTCTGTCTGTCTGTCTGTCTGTCCGTCTGTCTGTTCGTCTGTCTGTCTGTCTGTGTGTCTGTCTGTCTGTCTGTCTGTCTGTCTGTCTGTCTGTCTGTCTGTCTGTCTGTCTGTCTGTCCGTCTGTCTGTTCGTCTGTCTGTCTGTCTGTGTGTCTGTCTGTCCGTCCGTCTGTCTGTCTGTCCGTCCGTCTGTCTGCTCGTCTATCTGTCTGTTTGTCTGTCCATCTGTCTGTTCATCCGTCTGCCTGTCCGTCCGTCTGTCTGTCCCTCTGTCTGTCTGTCCGTCTGTCTGTCCGTCTGTTTGTCTGCCCGTCCGTCTGTCCGTTCGTCCGTCTGTCTGTTCGTCTGTCTGTCTGTCCGTCTGTCTGTACGTCTGTCTGCTTGTCTGTCTGTCCGTCTGTCTGTACGTCTGTCTGTTTGTCTGTCCATCTGTCTGTTCGTCCGTCTGCCTGTCCGTCTGTCCGTCCGTCTGCCTGTCCGTCTGTCTGTCCGTCTGTCTGTCTGTCTGTCTGTTGTTCGTCTGTCTGTCTGTCCGTCTGTCTGTCCGTCTGTCTGTCCGTCTGTCCGTCTGTCCGTCTGTCTGTCCATCTGTCTGTCCGTCTGTCTGTCTGTCTGTCTGTCCGTCTGTCTGTCCGTCTGTCTGTCCGTCTGTCTGTCCGTCTGTCTGTCCGTCTGTCTGTCTGTCCGTCTGTCTGTCCGTCTGTCTCTCCGACTGTCTGTCCGTCTGTCTGTCCGTCTGTCTGTCCGTCTGTCTGCCTGTCTGTCTGTCCGTCCGTCTGTCCTTCTTTCAATCCGTCTTTCTGTCTGTTCGTCGATCCATTTTGGCGCACACTCTAGCTCCCTTAGGAGTCAATAGCCGATACCCGATTTAACTCTTTTAACCCTTAGATGGCTCAATTTTTAGCCAATTTGGCTGGATATTTTCACAATGACTTTTGTTATGACTTCCAACCACCCTACCATGTATAGATCTCACACACAAATATTTTCCCATCAACATTCCATTAAAGAACAGAAAATACTTTTGTCATATCAAAGAATGCAGTCCTATTCAAGTTTTAGCTCTATGATATGGTGTCCCTTTCTTATGCCACGAATCATTTGTTAGAGGAATTTTAAAATGGCTGGTCACCTTACGAATCTCACCAGCATTTGTAAGCGGATAACCACCACAGAAAATTGTCTTCTGATGTTCAGGCCGGTAGTTGAACCCAGGTATTCGGCGCCATAGGCAGACATGTTAGCCTTTGCTGCAGGTTGGCCTCCTCCTATAGCTCTCGCAGACCACAATTATTACCACAATTAGGCACAAATGTTGTACCTGCTTAATGCGCTCCATGGTGGAGGGTATATACCATTCAGCCCAGTCTAAAAACTCCTTGTGTTAACAAATGTTTATGAATTTTGGTCAAGGTGTATATCCATCCATATAAGGAGGCCACCGTAGCGCAGAGGTTATCATGTCTGCCTATGACGCTGAGCGCCAGGGAACGAATCCTAGTGACAATATCATGCATATTTTCAGCGGTGGTTATCCCCTCCTAATGCTGCCAACATTTGGGAGGTACTGCACCATTTGGTAGGGCAGCCATGTAAAAACTTCTTCACAAAGAGGTGTGGCACTGCGGCACGCCGTTCGGACTCGGCTATAAAAAGGAGGCCCCTTATCATTGAGCTTAAACTTGAAACGGACAGCACTCATTGATATGTGATAAGTTTGCCCCCGTTCCTTGATGGAATTTTCATGGGCAAATTTGCATTTGCACATCCATAGAGATTTATAATGCATTTTCTCTCGTTTTTCTTTTTCCTTTGGCAACTCTAATATCAGGAGACGCAATTCCGCCTATCGTCAATATTTATATATGCATGTGCGTAAATGTTAACATGGCATGATGTGTTTCGTTTCCCGGCCGCGGTATGCCAGCCAACCTGTATGCCTGCAATTATAGCAAATGAACAGGATTTTGTAGTTAACAACAACAGCAGCAGTAGCAACAACAGCATAGCTATGATGTGATGAAAATTTCACATATACAAATATTTTACAACGTACAAAGCTGCCACTTACTCTATTTACCACATTCATGATTAACAAAGACAGACTGATTTGTTTGTTAAGATAATAACATTTTAATAGAATACCTGCCATCCAAGCCCAATAAGCGGAAAGTGTCTCTAAATTCTGTCATACCTTTGACAGAGAGACACAGCACACACATACTCATACACAATCACATCACTTACACATATTCAAAGTTGGCTAGATGAGTGAATAAATGATGGACTCTTTGGTAGGTGTGGGATTGTTATGATGGCATAAAGCCTTCACCACAGGATGTGAGTGGTACAACAATATGTCCTGAATTTGCCTTATGGGAATAATAAGCAGCAATTAGGGCTTTAATAAAGCTTTCTAATTTAATTCAAACAGAAGAAAAAAAAACACACACACACACACATACCAAAAACAGAAATGCTAAATGTTACCCAAGAATTTCTTAATTATTGTGCGAACCTGTTAACCAGCATCTAATGGTGGGTTTAATTAGTCTAAGAAAACCATCAGCTAATTAATGTTACAAAAATTTTAATATTGACAAGCTAAATTAAAAAAACTTAAAAATAGAAATAAAAAAAAATAAAACTTAAATAGAGGGGAAAAAATAGTTTTTCTATAAAAGAAAGGCAAGTTGGGTAGCATTAAAAATGTTTTTGTTTTAAAGAAAAGTTTAATAAGTTTTTGTTATACTTTTTCCTTATCATTTCTCTCCAAAGTTAATCTTTACACTCTCAACCCAATTTAATCTCCTTTATGTTTTCTCCCCCCTCCCCCTCAGGAAAAAACTAACATATTGTTGCAACATATTAAGGCAAGTTTTTTCTCAGTTTTTCTGCTGTTGTTTTCAAGTTTTGCCACTTAAATTTCCATAATGGCATCTTTATTGGCAAAAGAACAACGTAGAAAGAAAATCAATAAAACACAGCTGTTATAGCAACTCATTTTTGTTTTTCATAGTTTTCACGTAGTCCCACCCTAGTGGAAACTGAAACTAGTAGCGCGAAATGTTGTTTCACATTCCGGTGCCTTTTCTATTTTCTGCCAGTTATCCCCAAGGCAAATACCTTAAGGTAATTTAAGTCCAAATTATAGCACTCTGGCAAAGAGTTGGCCAAGCAAAGGAAGGATCAAGTGGATTCCAGCATTTGCAAAGTTATGTTAAAGTGGCGGAAAACTTAAAGTTTTTCTCATTTTTCGTTTTTTTTTCTAGTGTCCTTAACTTTTTCCACTAACCACAGGAATATCCTTGGAATCCTTGGAAGGGCATATCTTTGGAAGGACATATCATAGGCTCGAATATGGCTGCGCTTATGATGCTGTGAAAGTTGGCTAAACATTGCAGATGCTAGGTTTAAACATTCCCTAGACTTACTGCCGTGAATCAGGGAAAAAAAGGAACATTGAAAGTTTGTATTTCATATTTTAAGGTGTTTGTTGACACTAGAAAGAACGAGGACTTTTTCCCCTATTTGTTTGGTGAAAAACTAAAAAAACCCATAAAAAAAAAAATAATTTATAAATTTAAAAAAAAATTAACTGGTAAAGACTCATTAAGTGCGTGTCGTGCCTTACTTTTAATATCCACCACCACTATATCCATATTAATATTCAAATATAGTCTGATATAGACCCATCTGGACCATACTCGGGATAAATGTTAGGAGTCTTGATACAACTCGCTTTTTCAAGTTTCACCGAATTCGGGTAATAAATGCGCCTGTTAAAAGCCTAAGACCCAAAATCGGCAAATCGGTCTATATGGCAGCTATGTATATCCAAATATGTTCCGATTTTGACTATTGTTGTTGCGGATATCGACGGGTCTAATAAAACTCACAGTTTTGAATTTCAGCGAAATCCGGTAATAAATGCGCCTGTTATAGGCTTAAGGTTGGGGTGGTCCCCCAAACACTATATCATTATTTGAACCCCATATTGCCATTGGCCTCAAAATTGAATATCAAATTCGTTTTCTGATCTCATTTAAACTCCTTATTGCAAAAGTCAGCAAATATGTCCGATTTGGGTATTGGCCCTAAAAACTATAAATATTTAGTTCCACTCTCTTTAAGACCCAAATTGTCTTGGTGAGCAAATAAGTCCTATTTAAGGGTTGTTATGGTGGTGGGACGTCCCCTAGACAGTTGGTCCCTAATGTTGATATCAGATACATGGTCTACTCCCAAATACCTTTAATTTGAGCCCCATATTTCCATAGTCAGCAAACATGATGGGCTGGGGGGGAGGGGGGTGTTTTGGGCGATGGGCGGCTATTGAGTGAGTTGGCCTTTAAAAATATATATCGGATTCGTGTTCTACTCTAAAAACCCTCCTATTTGAGCCCCATATTGCAATACTCAGCAACTACTTCCTATTTGGGTGGTGTTGTGGGGGTGGCATGGCCCCATAGACACTTTTCCCGAATATTGATATCAAATTCGTGCTTTACTCCCAAAGACCTTTCATTTGAGCCCCATATTGGTATGGCCGTAAATTTGTCCCCTTTGGGGGGTGTTTTTGGTAAGAGACGGGCCCCCAAACACTTGGTCCCATATTTTGATATTAGATTCGAATTCTACATTAAAATACCTTTTATTTAAGCCCCATATTCCCATGGTCAGTAAATAATTCCTGTTTGGGGGGTGTTTTGGGGAAGGGGTGGACCCCCAGAAACGTGGTCCCACATTTGGATATTAGATTCGTATTCTACTCGGAAATACCTTTCATTTGAGTCCCATATTGCCATGGTCGGTAAATATATACGATTTAGGGGTGTTTTGGGGCTTGGGGTGGTCCCCCTAGCACTTTGTCCGACAATTGGATATCAGATACGTTTTCTTATCCTAAATACCTTTCATTTGAGTACCATATTGTCGTGATTGGTCTAATTATATGTTTGGTAGGTTTTAGGGTGGGGCAGCCCCCCTAGGTACCCTATCCGAAATTTGGATAACAAATTTTTTTTTAGGGTACTTTATGAGAGCACACACAATTTCGCTTAAATCGCACCACCCATCTCCGAGATCTGGCGTTTCTGAAAATTAGGGTAAGGGGGAGGGTCCGCCCCCCTTCAGATATTAAAAAATGTAGTACCCTATTTTCACCACGGGATCATTATGCACCATCTGTGAAAATTTCAAGAAAATTGGTTCAGCCGTTACTGAGTCTAGCGTTTCTGGCGTTTCTGAAAATTAGGGTAAGGGGGAGGGTCCGCCCCCCCTGCAGATATCAAAAAACGTAGTACCCTACTTTCACCACGGGGTCATTATGCACCATCTGTGAAAATTTCAAGAAAATTGGTTCAGCCGTTTCTGAGTCTATAAGGAACACACAAACATACAAACAAACCTACAAACAAACACAAGAAGAAGAACTTTCTTTATCGTTTTAGCCATGTCTGTCCATCTCGCCGCCTGTAAGTCAGCCCGCCCGTATTTCAGATCGACTAGCTGTCTGTTGTCTGTTCTTCCATCTATTCGTTCATCCGTCCGACTGTCTGTCTATCTGTTTTTCTGATTGACCACCCTTTCATTTATCCTTCTGTTCATCAATCCGTCCGTATTTGCATTCTACCGTACTTCCGTCCGTCCTACCTTCCTTGAGACATTCTGTGTGTACTTCCGATATTCGTCGAAGCTTAGCCTGCTTTCGATAGAGAGACGGAAGGGTATACGACACGAAAATGGAAGAACGCCTTCCGTTTTTTTGTTCATTTGTCCGCATATAAGTATGTCCCTCTCTTCATCGGAAGTCCCAAAAAAGCTCGGCACTTGATGTTTTTGCCGTCCGTGCGTCTGGCTACCGTGTGCTCGCCTTTATGTCGGTCCGTTTGCCTGCCCTTCCGTCCATTCTTCCCTTCGTCTATCCCTCCATTCTCCTGTCCGTGCCTCGTCCATTCTTTCGTTCACCCATCTGACCATCTAACAGGTCGGTCCTTCTTAACGTCTTTGTTTTCGTCCTTTCTTCCGTCCGTTCTTCTTTTCGTCCGTCCTTCCATCTGTCTGTTCGTTTGTCACTCTGTATAAAGCACGCTAGTTAGCGTAGGTATAAAGCTCGACACATGAAATTTTGCACAAATTTGTGTAGTGAATCGTAGGTTGGACAAGATTTCGAATGGGCCAAAGCGTTATAACGTTTTCGTATAGCAAAACTGCAAATTTGCCCATAAACATACCAGCGGGGTCACTTCTCGCACTTCAGGGTCAACCTAAGGACCCACAAACCTTAAGTGATAACACCAGTTAATTAGAATCGATGGTTGACAATAAGGTGACTCTATTGATTTGAGGGTCTATGCTTATGACAATGTTTCGAAGGGTTAGTAGGTTGTCGTCTTCTGTACTTGCTGGATGGATTTAGATCCACGGAGGGGCCTTCGCAAATTCTAGGCCCCTTATTGTTGCTTGTGGTCGGTGCAGTTGCCGACTGCAGGGGATTTATTGTTGGTCGAAAACTTTTAGTGGGCGTTGAGGCGGGCTTCGTTGGTGTAATCTCGACGGTGAGGCCTTCTCAAGCTCATGCCCCCCTTGGTGCTTTTGGTCGATGCGGTTACCGACGGTAGTCGATTTATAGTTGATCGGGAACTTTAAGTGGGCGTTGAGGCGGGCTCGGTTGATGTAATCTCGACGGCGAGGTCCTCGCGAATTCAAGGCCCCTTGGTGCTTTTGGTCGGTGCGGTTAACGACCGCATCGATTTATAGTTGATCGGGTACTTTCGGTGGACTTGGTAGAAGGCGTCGGTTGTCGGTGCAGGCTTCTGATGGTGTTTTTGATAGGTAGTGGGCGTGTAGTTGTCGGACTCCCGTAGTGAGCAAATTGGGCGCTGGCCTGGCTGACTTCGGGATCGTCGTGTTAGGCAGGAATCGGATAAATGGTCGGCGGATACAATGACAATGTCTTATGTTTCGGTGGTAGGGGAATTTTATGTATCGCTACTACAAAGTCTAAGTGCGGATACAATTGGATGTGGATGCCTGCTAAGTGCGGATTCAAACTAAGCACGGATACAACTGGGTGCGGATGCAGGTTCAGTGCGGATGGGAGCGAAGCGCGGATGCAACTGCTTGCGGATGCAGGCTAAGTGCGGATTCGAACTAAGCGCCGAAGCATCAGGGTGCAGATGCAACAGGGTGCGGATGAAACTAGGTGCAGATGCAACACGGTGCGGGTGTCAGTTAAGTTCGCATGCGAACTAAGCGCGAATAGTTTGGATGCAGGCTCAGTGAGGATGCGAGCTAAGCGCGGTTGCAACTGACTGCGTATGCGAGCCAAGCGGCAATGCAACAAGGTGCTGATGCAACGGGATGCGAATGTTGTGAGCAATTTGGACGCACATCTAGCTGACCTCGGGATAGTCGAGTTTGGTAGAGGTCGAAAAACTGGTCGGCGGATACCATGCAACACGGTGCGGGTGTCAGTTAAGTTCGCATGCGAACTAAGCGCGAATAGTTTGGATGCTGGCTCAGTGAGGATGCGAGCTAAGCGCGGTTGCAACTGACTGCGTATGCGAGCCAAGCGGCAATGCAACAAGGTGCTGATGCAACTGGATGCGAATGTTGTGAGCAATTTGGACGCACATCTAGCTGACCTCGGGATAGTCGAGTTTGGTAGAGGTCGAAAAACTGGTCGGCGGATACCATGCAGGATTAGTGCGGATGGGAGCTAAGCGCGGATGCAACTGCTTGCGAACTAAGCGCGGATACAACTGGGTGCGGATGCAACAGGGTGCGGATGCCTGTTAAGTTCGCATGCGAACTAAGCGCAGATGCTACTGGGTGCAGATGGAAATAAGTGTGGATACAGCCTCAGTGAGGATGCGAGCTAAGCGCGGTTGCAACTGACTGCGTATGCGAGCCAAGCGCCAATGCTACAAGGTGCAGATGCAACTGGGTGCGGATGTTGTGAGCAAATTGGGCGCTGGTATCGCTGACCTCGGGATAGTCGAGTTTGGCAAGAGTCGAAAAACGCTGATAGGCGCTGACGCAACTGGCCGCGGATACGAACTAAGATCGGATGCAACTGGGTGCGGATGCGAACTAAGCGTGGATGCAACTGGGTGCGGAGGCAAGCTAAGTGCGGGGCAAACACCAGGAGGTATATCAGAACAAGTTGTTTCGATTGCGGACGCAGCCACTTATCTACTTAAGCCTGTCTATCTCTAGAACCAGAGAGTTGACGATGATGGCAGCGAAGACCCAGCTTTAAGAAAACTAATGAAAACAGACTGATTAAGAAATATTGTCAGCATTGGGATAAATGCAAAGAATTAACTAAACACCCAATGTCATGTCAACACTCAATGGTCTCCACATTGATTGTTTGCACAACTCAGTGGCAGAGTTGTCATGGGTATACTAGTAAAGGCAAGCCATGTGAGTGTGTGACTGATAGTATCAGTAGTAGGCAGTCGGGGAGTGGTCATACGAGGCAGGTTCGTTTGACGGAATAAAGTAGCCGATGAATAATCAAATGGTACGTATCGGCGGAACAAATCGTAGGGGTGCAACGCGGTTGGTAAAACGAGTCGTAAATAGTCGGTAAATGTAAGTAGCTCGGGATGTGAGTAACTATGTACGGGCAAATTTTATTCGTCCCATTATAGAGTGCTGTCCGATATAGGTCTTAACGATGACAAGTGATCTCCTTTTTATTACCGAGTCCAAACGGCTTGCCGCAAACCGACACCACTTAGTAGGGAAGTTTATACGGCTTATAACCTAAAATAAATACCTCACAAGTATCACCAGCACTAGGATGGGAAATCTCAGCTGAAAAATGTTCCAGATGTTCTCTAGTGGGGATATAGTTTGTGTTAGGTTAGGTTAGAGTTGCAGTCTATTTTCTATATAGACTCACTTAGGCTTTTTTAAGTACATTGTTATACCATAGTAGCGGTAGACCAGACCTCAGGAGGGAATCGAGCATCTAGAGGCTGCAATTTCTCGAGATGACATATGCTATGATCTACAATATCTGCTCCAGGTATGACCTAAATCAGTCAATAAACTGATTTAGCTCCTATATGAACCAGTCATCACATACAGAAAGCAACTCTTATTCAATTACATGAAAAATCCATGGAGTTTTCTTGCTACAATATAACCTCCCACTAGTCTTTTTAGTTTCTGTCTACAAAGAGAAGCCATGAAAAACTTGACAAAAGGAATCGAGGATGGTGGAGATGATGGAGAATTTTACTTTATTCTTTAGATAAAACTATTGGGTTGCCCAAAAAGTAATTGCGGATTTTTCATATAGTCGGCGTTGACAAATTCCTTCACAGCTTGTGACTCTGTAATTGCATTCTTTCTTCTGTCAGTTATCAGCTGTTACTTTTAGCTTGCTTTAGACAAAAAGTGTAAAAAAGTATATTTAATTAAAGCTCATTCTAAGATTTATTAAAAATTGCTTTACTTTCTTTTAAAAAATCCGCAATTACTTTTTGGGCAACCCAATAATTTTACTACAATCTGTTTTTTTCTTGTTTCTTTTCAGGTAACTTGAATATTTTTTCATCATGAAGCATTTGTCAATTCTAGTAAGTAGTGATTTGTTCAGGGAAACATAGGCTACATAATTTTTCGATACCGGGAGGGGGGGCGGACCCTCCCCCTTACCCCAAAAGTAGTACCCAAAAATAAAAGTGCACTGATCGGGACAATATGGGATTCAAATGAAAGGTATTAAGAGTACAGTACGAATTTGCTAATAAAAGTTGGGTCCAAGTACCTGGGGGCTGCCCCAGCCCCAAACCACCTTAAACTAGGTTTATTTGACGATCATGACAATATGGGACTCAAATGAAAAGTATTCGGGAGTAGATTACGAATATGATCAGGAAGTAGGAATAGGCGTAATAATTTATTGATGACGGAAGGGGGCGAACCCTCCACCGTTACCCTAAAAATATGGTCAGGAAGTAGAAATAGGCATTCTAATTTATTGATGACGGAAGGGGGCGGACCCTCTACCGTTACCTTAAAAACACCACCCAAAATCAAAAGTGGACCGATAAGGTAATATGCGTATCAAATGAAAAGTATGCGGAATTAGATATCGAATCTGGCATACAAATTCATATCGAAGTAAAAGGGGTCACCCCACCCCCACAAAAAAGCCCGAAACGGGCACATTAGCCAATCACAGAAATATGTGTCTCGCGTTCTTTGTTCCATATAGACTGAAAAATGGCAGAACCGATTTTCTCGAAATTTTCGCAAATTGTGTAGGTTGGTTTGGAAGGAAACATAGGCTATATAATGGTTCGGTATCGGAAGGGGAACGGACCCTCCCCCTTAACCAAAAACACAACCCAAAATCAAAAGTGAACCTATCGGTACAATATAGGTATCAAATGAAAGGTATTGGAGAGTAGAAAACGAATATGGTATGAAAATTTGAGTCTAAGTACCCATCGGGCCGCCCCAACCCCAAAACTCCCCCAAATAGGCATATTGGGCGTTTATTTCAATATGGGGCTCAAATTAAAGGTATTTGAGAGTAGATTTCGAATTTGTCATTAAAAATTAGATCGAAGTATAGGGGATCACGACACCCCTCAAAAACGCCATTGGACCCATTATGACTATGTGATACTTGGCCAAAACGATTTTCTTAAAATTTTCATAGATTGTGTAGGTTTGTCTGGAAGGTTACATAGGCTATAAATATTTTTGCTAACGCATTTAATTGGAATGTCTTTGTTCAATAAATGATTCACCATTTGCCACATTACAACAATGTTGTCAAAAATTTCATTTCAAAATCACTCCCCAATCATGAGAATAAAAGCAAAACATATTCGTTAAACATTTATTGGCAGCTGATATGGTTCACTGTGTTAAAAATTCATTTGGCAATTCATTTTGACAAATAATCTTGTTCGGTCCTCGAACTTTGTTGCCAATTATGACGCTTGTTTTTATATGAGTAACATGAATGAAGGAAAATCTGTTTTCAATTTATTATTCAATTCGTAAATATTTTGATTGATGATGAGCCAGCCAATGATATATCACTTTTGTGCTCTTCATAGTGGGATCACAGTGGGATCATAAGTAGTATTGTATTGTATGGCTTCTATGGTGCTATCCGAACAAGGATAGCACGATCGTCTTTCGAAATCACGATAGCGGTCGAACGCGTAAAGCTAGACAATTGCAATTCTCATCCGATTTGGCTGAAATTTTGCATGAGGTGTTTTGGTATCTGAGTTAAGTATGATCCAAATCGGTTTATAATCTGGTATATCTGCCATATAAATCGATCTTGGGTCTTGACTTCTTGAGCCTCTAGAGGGCGCAATTCTCATCCTATTTGGCTGAAATTTTGCATGAGGTGTTTTGTTATGACTTTCAATAACTATTCTAAGTATGTCGCAAATTGGTACATAACCTAAAATAGCTGGCATATAAACCGATCTGGGATCTTGAATTCTTTAGCCTCTAGAGGGCGCAATTCTCATCCAATTTGGCAGAAATTTCGCATGAGGTGTTTTGGTATCACTGCCAACAACTGTGTTAAGTATGATTCAAATCAGTTAATAATCTGGTATAGCTGCCATATAAACCGATCTTGGATCTTGACTTCTTGAGCCTCTAGAGGGCGCACTTCTCATCCGTTTTGGATAAAATTTTGCATGAGGTGTTTTGTTATGACTTCCAATAACTGTGCTAAGTTTGGCGAAAATCGGTACATAACCTAATATAGCTGCCATATAAACCGATATGGGATCTTGACTTTTTGAGCCTCTAGAGGGCGCAATTCTCATCCGATTTGGCAGAAATTTTGTACAACGGCTTCTCTCATGACCTTCAACATTAGTGTGTAATTTGGTCCGACTCGATCATTATTGTTAATGTTTCTCTAAACACAGGAAAAACTTTAAGAAATTTTCTCTTTAGATAAAATCTTAAAGAAATTTTCTCTAAAGAAATAAAATTTACAAAATTTTTTTACAGATTTTTCAAACTGCATTTTTCCCATTTTCATCCCACGGTGCATCGACAACAAAAAAGACACATTGTCCATTTCTAATGAAGACCATTATTAGGCCGCATATATTGAGAACATAAAATCCATCATATCTTTATATATTTTTTGGCGACTTAATGTACAGCAAACAAAATGCCTAGGCCAAAAACAACATTGTCCCACACACACACACACACACACACACTTACACAAAAGCCAATTATGAGCAACAAATTCCACCGAAAAAAATCTTTAACCCAAACAGCAATTGGGAGGCGACAAGCATCAACATTGAAAACTAAGTGAATAAAATTAAGGCCCAGGGACATGTCCCTGAATGGATGGCTAACAAGATGCCATAGAATAGCGCCAGGAGACACAGACAAACGAAGTAACCATTGCGACAACCATTGCGTTATAGCGATGGGCCAGAGGGATGAAAAGTTATGACATTGATATCATGCTGGACATACTAAAAGTGATTTTTCTTTATTTTTGATGGATTGACATATGATTTTAATGGCCATGTAGTTGGTGTGTGTGAGTGGGAATCTTAGATTCTTTTGAGATACTCCATTGGAATTTTGATTGAGTGACAGTAGGCGTTGCAAGCTATTGATTGGATTTTATGAGCTATTTTTTTCTCGCTGTGCTAAACTTGGTTGGTGGTCTAGCGGGCATGTTCATCCTACTTCGTTGTTTTATGGCTCTGCGATATGGATTTCATGGTCATGCAGAAAAAAATTGGAAAAAAACTTTTGTTTTTTTTTGCACGTTCCTATATGGAAAGTTTCAATGGAGTCCCCTGCTGGGGCACTAAGTTTCTATTTTTATTTTTTTTGTTTGTTAAGGATTCAGCAAATATTATATTTGCAAAGATGTTCTCTTTCCGCAAATAGGCCAACACATAGTCGTTATAGTTTTGACATGCTGCAAATATTTTTGATGGAGTTCGATAAGGTGTGGGTTGGTGGATGCTTTAGTTTCCTTTTCGAGTGTTGTAGGTACTTTTGATTTGTTAAATCACTCACGTTTCAATCTGTTGTTGATATGTGTTATGATTGGGATTTTTCTTTATTTTCTAAATGGGGATTTAGCAGGAGATTTAGTTGGCAATAATAATTGGAATAGATGGCATGGAATAGGAAAAATTAATGAAGGAGCAAGTAAAAGTAAAAGGAAAGCAAGTAAAAGGGTGTTAAGTTCGGCCGGGCCGAACTTTGAATGCCCACCACCTCGGATATATATCCGAAAACCACATTTCGTCAAAATCCAGTGAAAAATGCATACCTTATGCCCCATAGCAGCTATATCGAAATATGTTCCGATTTGGACCAAATACTAATAAGTCATTGTTCAATTGTGTAAAAAGATATTGGTCTTTTAGGTAGCTATATCTAAAAAAAAAACCGATCTGAACCATACACGACACGGATGTCGAAAATTCCAACATAAGTCACTGTGTCAAATCTCAGTGAAATCGGATTATAAATGAGCCTTTTATGGGGCCAAGATTTTAAATCGAGATATCGGTCTATATGGCAGCTATATTCAAATCTGGACCGATCTGTGCCATATGACAGAAGTATGTCGAAGGGCCCAACACAATTCACTGTCCCAAATTTCGGCAACATCGGCCAATAAATGCGCCTTTTATGGCCCCAAAACCTTAAATCGAGAGATCGGTCTATATGGCAGCTATATTCAAATCTGGACCGATCTGGGCCAAATTGAAGAATAGAGTAGAAGGTTCTTACACACCTCACTGTCCCAAATTTCGACGATAGAGGACAATGAATATGCCTTTTATGGGCCCAAAAACTCAAATCGAGAGATCGGCCTATATGCCAGCTATATCCAAATCTGGACCGATCTGAGCCAAATTGAAGAATAAAGCAGAAGGTTCTAACACACCTCACTGTCCCAAATTTCGGCGACATCGGGCTATAAATGCGCCTTTTATGGCCCCAAAACCTTAAATTGAGAGATCGGTCTGTATGGCAGATATATTCAAATCTGGACCGATCTGGGCCAAATTGAAGAATAAAGTAGACGGTTCTAACACACTTAACTGTCCCAAATTTCGGCGACATCGGACAATTAATGCGCCTTTGGTGGGCCCAAAACCTCAAATCGAGAGATCGGTCTATATGGCTGCTATATCCAAATCTGGACCGATCTGTGCCATATGGCAGAAGTATGTCACAGGGGATTAACCTTACTTGCCGTTCCAAATTTCGATGACATCGGACAATAAATGCGCCTTTTGTGGGCCTAAAACCTCAAATCGAGAGATCGGTCTATATGGCAGCTATATCCAAATCTAGACCGATCTGGGCCAAATTGAAGAATAAAGCAGAAGGTTCTAACACACCTCACTGTCCCAAATTTCGGCGATATCGGACAATAAATGCGCCTTTTATGGGCCCAAAACCTCAAATCGCGAGATCGGTCTATATGGCTGCTATATTCAAATCTGGACCGATCTGTGCCATATGACAGAAGTATGTCGGAGGGCGTAACCTTACTTATTGTCCCAAATTTCGGCGACATCGGACAATAAATGCGCCTTTGGTGGGCTCAAAACCTCAAATCGAGAGATCGGTCTATATGGCAGCTATATCCAAATCTGAACCGATCTATGCCAAATTAACTAAGGATATCGAAGGGTGTAACATTACTCACTGTTTTAATTTTTGGCAAAATCGGATAATAAATGCGCCTTTTATGGGCCCAAAACCTCAAATCGAGAGATCGGTCTATACGGCAGCTATATCCAAAATTGAACCGATCTTGACCAAATTGAAGATGGACGTCGAAAGGCTTTACGTAACTCACTGACCCAAATTTCAGCAAAATCGGATAATAAATGTGGCTTTTTTGGTCCTATGACTCTAAATCGGAGAATCGGTCTATATGGGGGCTATATCAAGATATGGTCCGATTTAGCCCATCTTCGAACTTAACCTGCTTATGAACAAAACAAATATCGGTGCAAAGTTTCAGCTCAATGGCTCTTTTTTTAAAGACTGTAGCGTGATTTCAACAGACAGACGCCTATGTTTCCTTCCAGACCAACCTACACAATAAACGAAAATTTCGAGAAAATCTGTTTTGCCATATTTCTGTCTACACGGAACATACAAACCGAGTCCCATATCGTCCGTGATTGGCTAATGTACCCATTTTGGGCGTTTTTGTGGGGGTGGGCTGACCCCCTATACTTCGACATGAATTTGTATGCCAGATTCGTTGTCTACTCCCGCATACTTTTTATTTGATACCCATATTGTCCTTATGGGTCCACTATAGATTTCCGGGTCCGGGCCACTTTAGATTTCAGGGTCCACCCCCTTCCGTTTTCAATAAATTATAAAACCTATTCCTAATTTCTGAATAGCATCTGCACTAAGTATGGTTCAAATCGGTCCATAACCTGATATAGCTACCGTATGAACCGATCTGGGGTCTTGACTTCTTGAGCCCCTAGAGGGCGCAATTCTAATCCGATTTGACTGAAATTTTGCATGAGGTTTTTTTTATGACTTTCAACAACTGTGCAAAGATTAGTTCAAATCGGTCCATAACCTGATATAGCTGCCGTATAAACCGATCTAGGGTCTTGACTTCATGAGCAACTAGAGGTCACAATTGTTATCCGATTTAGTTGAAATTGTTGTGTTTTTGGTGTTTTGTTATGACTTTCAACAGATGTGCTATGTATGGTTCAAATCGGTCCATATCCTGGTCTGGGGTCTTGACTTCTTGAGCCTCTAGAGAGCGGAATTCCTATCCGATTTGGCTGAAATTTTGCATGAGGTGTTTTGGTACGACTTCTAATAAATGTGCTAAGTATGGTAGAAATCGGTCATAACCTGATATAGCTGCCGTATATACCGATCTGGGGTCTTGATTTCTTGAGCCACTAGAGGGCGCAATTATTATCCGATTTAGCTGAAATTTTGCACGATATGTTTTGGTATGACTTCTAACAAATGTGCTACGTATGGTAGAAATCGGTCCATAACCTGATATAGCTGCCGTATAATCCGATCTGGGGTCTTGACTTCTTGAGCCTGTACAGGGAGCAATTCGTATCCGATTTAGCTGAAATTTTGCATCACGTGGTTTGTAATGACTTCCAACAACAGTATTGAGAATGGTTCAAATCGGTCCAGAACCTGATATAGCTGCCATATAAACCGAAATGGGGTCTTGGCCTCTTGAGCCACTAGAGGGCGCAATTATTATCCGATTTAGCTGATATGGGATCTTGGCTTCTTGAGCCTCTAAAGGGCGCAAGTATTATCCGATTTATCTGAAACTTTGTGCAACGGCTTCTATCATGACCTTTAACATACGTTTCGAACATGGTATGAATCGGTTTATACAACTGACCAATAAATCGAATTTTACACGAAGACTTTTACTATGGTCTACAATATTCAATTCATTTATGGTCCGAAATGAACCCAAAAACATAGCATTACCTTTCTTTTATCCTTTGTTTGCCTAAAAAGAGATACCGTGGAAAGAGCTCGACAAAAACGATCCATTGTGGAGGGTGTATAAAATTCTGCCCGGCCGAACTTAGCACGCTTTTACTTGTTTCTCTTCATTATTTTTCTACCGAATCTTCAATGCTGAAAGCATTTGTGGGCAAATTTTTTGATTACCTGCTGTTGCAATAGCATCAGCTAGTAATCCTTAATCTTTAACCAGATTATCATATTAAAACAATTGCAATTGTCATTACTGGAACTTAATCAAGCCTGACGCTTGAGGCTTGACCAAAATCATTGAAAAAAAAGCATTTAGAACATTTTTCCAATAAAAGCTTTGTTTATCCTCTAAAAGTATGTCCTTTTCATTGGATTGCATTGCAAAAAAAAAAAAATCAATATCCTTTAAAATAAATACACTGTCAACTGGAATCAACCCTGGGGCAAAACAAGTTAGTTGGTGTTTTTGTTAATGTCAAAAAGTGAGACATGTGTGAAAAAAATGATATTAAACAAGTTCCATGGAAGACACATATAACACTGAACAGGTTTTATATCATTTCATTCAATTCCCATTTATACATGTGCTTCGAAAAGGTTAACTTGGAAAAAGAGCATACAAAAACCAACATGACAAGGTTAACAAATTAAAGAACAATCATTCGATGTCCTTCACAAAATAGGATTTTTTTTTGTCAATACTCAGCATGTGGACCAATTTTGCGTATGGTTGTGTAAGAGAGAGAGAGAGAGAGCAGAGCAGAGCAGAGCAGAGCAGAGGAGAAAGACTTTTTTCAATCTAGTCTATGAAAATTGGATTTACGATCTGTCCATTTGTATATAAATTATTTAGGAGGTCACTCTCACAGCCTGCTCGTAACAATTTGCCTGTCTGTCCCAATGCACAAATTTTGTTTTGACAGGCTAGAGCGATTTACAAGTTGTTGGAGGGTGGTCTAAAAGAAAAAAATACAGAGGAAAGGGTTATGAGCAAGTGAACAAGTAAAAGTGTGCCGTGCTAAGTTCAACCGAGTCGAATCTTGGGTACCCAC
>NC_081555.1:164906315-164916315 GCF_963082655.1 Stomoxys calcitrans | reverse complement strand
TGAGAGGATCCATCGTACAAAATTTCAGGCATATCGGATAAGAATTGCGAACTCTAGGGGTCAAGAAGTCAAGATCCCAGATTGGTTTATATGGCAGCTATTTCAGGTTATGAACCGAATTTGACACAGTAGTTGAAAGAAAAAATAAAATACGTCATGCAAAATTTCAGCCAAATTGGATAGGAATTGCGCCCTCTAGAAGCTCAAGAAGTCAAATCCCCAGATCTGTTTATATGACAGCTATATCAGGTTATGGACCGATTTCAACCATTCTTGGCACAGTTGTTGGGTATCATAATAAAACACGTCGTGCAAAATTTCATTCTGATCGGATAAGAACTGCGTCCTCTAGAGGCTCAAGAAGTCAAGACCCAAGATCGGTTTATATGACAGCTATATCAGGTTATGAACCGATTTGAACCATACTTGGCACACTTGTTGGATATCATAACAAAACACGTCGTGCAAAATTTCATTCTGATCGGATAAGAATTGCGCACGCTAGAGGCTCAAGAAGTCAAGACCCAAGATCGGTTTATATGACAGCTATATCAGGTTATGAACCGATTTGAACTATACTTGGCACAGTTGTTGGATATCATAGCAAAACACGTCATGCAAAATTTCATCCCAATCGGATAAGAATTGCGCACTCTAGAGGCTCAAGAAGTCAAGACCCAAGATCGGTTTATATGACAGCTATATCAGGTTATGAACCGATTTGAACCATACTTGGCACAGTTGTTGGATATCATAGCAAAACACGTCATGCAAAATTTCATCCCAATCGGATAAGAATTGCGCACTCTAGAGGCTCAAGAAGTCAAGACCCAAGATCGGTTTATATGGCAGCTATATCAGGTTATGGACCGATTTGAACCATACTTGGCACAGTTATTGGGTATCATAATAAAACACGTCGTGCAAAATTTCATTTCAATCGGATAAGAATTGCGCACTCTAGAGGCTCAAGAAGTCAAGACCCAAGATCGGTTTATATGGCAGCTATATCAGGTTATGGACCGATTTGAACCATACTTAGCACAGTTGTTGGATATCATAACAAAACACGTCGTGCAAAATTTCATTCTGATCGGATAAGAATTGCGCACTCTAGAGGCTCAAGATGTCAAGACCCAAGATCGGTTTATATGGCAGCTATATCAAAACATGGACCGATATGGCCCATTTACAATACCAACCGACCTACACTAATAAGAAGTATTTGTGCAAAATTTCAAGCGGCTAGCTTTACTCCTTCGGAAGTTAGCGTGCTTTCGACAGACGGACGGACGGACGGACGGACAGACGGACGGACATGGCTAGATCGACATAAAATGTCACGACGATCAAGAATATATATACTTTATGGGGTCTCAGACGAATATTTCGAGTAGTTACAAACAGAATGACGAAATTAGTATACCCCCCATCTTATGGTGGAGGGTATAAAAACGCGGAGCAGGTTGCTAAAAAGTTACGAGATGTGTATGGTGGTAAAGCCTTAAAAGGAAGACAGTGTCAAAATTGGTTTCGCAAATTCCGTTCTGGAGATTTTTCACTTAAAGATGAGCCACGTTCAGGTCGGCCAAATGAAGTTGATGATGACCAAATCAAAGCATTAATCGAATTGGATCGTCATGTAACTGAGCGTGAGATAGGAGAGAAGTTAAATATACCAAAATCAACCGTTCATTATCACATAAAAAGTCTTGGACTGGTGAAAAAGCTTGATATTTGGGTACCACATGTATTGAAAGAAATTTATTTAACAAACCGAATCAACGCTTGTGATATGCACCTTAAACGCAATGAATTCGATCCGTTTTTAAAACGAATCATAACTGTAGATGAAAAATGGATTGTTTACAACAACGTTAGTCGAAAACGATCATGGTCCAAGCATGGTGAACCAGCTCAAACCACTTCAAAGGCTGATATCCACCAAAAGAAGGTTATGCTGTCTGTTTGGTGGGATTGGAAGGGTGTGGTATATTTTGAGCTGCTTCCAAGGAACCAAACGATTAATTCGGATGTTTACTGTCAACAATTGGACAAATTGAATACAGCCATCAAGGAGAAGCGACCAGAATTGGTCAATCGTAAAAGTGTCATATTCTACCAGGAAAACGCTAGACCGCACACATTTTTGGTCACTCGCCAAAAACTGAGTGAGCTTGGCTGGGAACTTTTAATGCATCCACCATATAGCCCTGACCTTGCACCATCAGGCTACCATTTATTTCGATCTTTGCAGAACTCCTTAAATGGTAAAACTTTCGGCAATGATGAGGCTATAAAATCGCACTTGGTTCAGTTTTTTGCAGATAAAGGCCAGAAGTTTTATGAGCGTGGAATACTAAATTTGCCTAGAAAATGGCAAAAGTTTATCGAACAAAATGGCAATTATATATTTGATTAAAGTTCATTCTAAGTTTTATTAAAAATGCATTTACTTTCTTTTAAAAAATCCGCAATTACTTTTTAGGCAACCCAATAATATTTTATGCCATATTTGTAATCTACTGCCTAATACTTTTCATATGAGTCCCATATTGACATGAACTTCGTATATATCTTTTTGGGGGAGTTTTGTGGTTGGGGGGGGGGCCCTCTGGGTACTTGGACCCAAATTTCAATACCATATTCGTTTTATGGTCTCCAATATCTTTCATTTGATACCCTTATTGTCTCCATCGGACCACTTTCGGATATGGGTGGCGTAAGGGGGAGGGTCCGCCTCCGCCCCATATCTAAAAATTATATGGCTTATGTTTCCTCCCAGACAAACGTACACAATCTATGAAAATTTTAAGAAAATCGGTTCAGCCATGTTTGTTTGCCAGATTCGAAATCTACTCCCGAATACTTTTCATTTGAGCCCCATATCGAAATGAACGTTCAATATGGCTGTTTGGGTGAGTTTTGGGGTTGGGGCGGCCCGATGGGTGCTGAGACTCAAAATTTTAATGCCATACTCGTATTCTACTCTTCAATACCTTTCATTTGATACCTATATTGTCCCGATCGGTGCACTTTTGATTTTGGGTTGTGTTTTTGGCATAAGGGGGAGGGTCCTTCGCCCTTCCGATACCGAAAAATTATATATTTCCTTTCAGACCTACACAATATGCGAAAATTTCGAGAAAGTCGGTTCTGCTGTTTTTCACTCTATACGGAACATACATCTCGAGTCCCATATATCCGTGTTTGTGTAATGTGTCCATTTTGGGCACTTTTATGGGGGTGGTGTGACCCTCTATACTTCCACATGAATTTGTATACCAGATTCGTTATCTACTCCCGTATACTTTTCATTTGATACCCATATTAATCTTATCGCTCCACTTTTGATTTGGGGTGGTGTTTTTGGGGTAATGGTGGATGGTCAGCCCCCTTCCGTTATCAATAAATTATAAAGCCTATTGATACTTCTTCACCATATTCTTAATCTACTCCCGAATACCTTTCATTTGAGTCCCATATTGTTATGATCGTTAAATAACCTATTTTAAAGGGGTTTTGGGGCTGGGGCGGCGGCCCTCCAGGTACTTGGACCCAATTTTTATTATGAAATTCATACTCTACCCTTGAATTTCTTTCATTTGAATCCCATATTGTTCCGATCGGTTCACTTTTGCTTTTTGGGGTAGTACTTTTGGGATAAGGGGGAGGGTCGGCCGTCCTCCCGATATCAAAAAATTATATAGCCTATGTTTCATTCCAGACCAACCTTCACAATTTGTGAAAATTTCAAAGTAATCGGTTCAGCCGTTTTTGAGTCTATACGGAACAAACAACCAGGGGCTCAAGAAGTCAAATCTGGAGATCGGTTTATGTGGGAGCTGTATATGGCCCATTTGCAATTCCCTACAAGCTACATCGTTACTAAGTATCTGTGCAAAATTTCAAGAGGCTAGCTTTACGCTTTCGACCTCTATCGCGATTTCGACGGACAGACAGACGGACATGGACAGATCGACTCAGAATGTCGAGGCGATCAAGAATATATACTTTGTGGGCTCCTAGATCAATATTTCGAGGTGTTACAAACCGTATGACTAGATTAGTATACCCCCATCATATGGTGGTGGGTATAAAAAGATAGGCAGACATGTGGTTGGACAGATGGACGGACTTGTCTATATGGGCTTGGATTTTTGCGACGACCAAGAATGGTCATACTTCAATATCTCAATGCAGCTAAATACAATTAACCGACGAACAGACAAATGGACATCGTTAAACGGTCTTGGAATATAAAGTCGATCAATAATAATAAACATATATTTCCAGGTATTGCAAACGAAATGAATGTTGTCCATCAGTGTGGGGTATAAGAAAGCCCGTTTCTCAGATTTTTCTCCTTTCCCAAAAATTATCATACTAAAAATTGTCATTCAGCACATTAGGTAGCAGCAACTTAAAAACCAATTTCGTTTATACCCTTTTGTGTGCATATCTTCTTGCATCCGCTACAGCCATTTGTTTTTAAGCTACACATGCATATAAGTTTTTGATCATATCAGTAGGTGAATGCGGACAACTTATTCGTCTCAACACCAAATGTGCATTTTGGCACAAAAATACAAATTTACATGAAAATGTTGATGTTGAAGTTTATTTTATGTTGAAGCTCTGTACTCTACACCCCCTTGCACCTGTGTACAACGAACCGTGCGTCCTGTCCTGTTGCAATGGCATTTTCCACTTTCGTCTGCAGGGTGTGATTATTTTCCACTCAAAATCGCTGTCAGACAGCTAGACAGCACCCATGATTGTGTTTCGGTAAAGTTACCCCAATTGACATGAAGTTGAAATACAATAGAGGGGGTGATGATAGGATTTATTATAAAGAACATCATAAGGCATAGCACAAGAAAATTATTTAATAAATTTGTTTTCCTTATATTTTCAGGTAAGCATGGGATCTATGAAGTATATGTGGGATCTTAACGACTCATGGGGTAAGTTAAGCGTTTATGAAATAACTACTCTTGTGTTTTCAATATCACTCTCAATTTGTCATACCTACCAACAGAGCTGCGGAGTCGAAGTCGAGCAATTTTGCCTGAAGTCGGAGGGGAGAAAATAATGTAGACTCCAACTCCAAATTTAAGAAAGGGCCTAAGGCATCTCATTGTCCCAAATTTCAGCAAAATCGTATAATAAATGTGGCTTTTATGGGCCTAAGACCCTAAATCGGAGGATCGGTCTATATGACAGTTACATCCAAATCTTGACCGACCTGGGTCAAATTGACGAAGGTTGTCGAGGGGCCTAACACAACTCACCGTCCAAAATTTCAGCAAAATCGGATAATAAATGTGGCTTTAATGGGCCCAAAACCCTAAATCGGGGGATCGGTCTATATGGCAGCTATATCCAAGTTTAGACCGATCTGAGCCAAATTGACGAAGGATGTCGAAGGGCCTTACGCAACTCTCTGTCCCAAATTTCAGCAAAATCGGATAATAAATGTAGCTTTTATGGGCCTAACAACCTAAATCGGAGGATCGGTCTATATGGCAGCTATATCCAAATCTGGACCGATCTGGACCAAATTGACGAAGCATGTCGAAGGGCCTAACACAACTCACTGTCCCAAATTTCAGCAAAATCGGGTAATAAATGAGGCTTTTATGGGCCTAAGACCCTAAATCGGCGGATCGGTATATATGGGGGCTATATCAAGATACAGTCCGATATAGCCCATTTTTGAACTTAACCTGCTTATGGACAAAACAAGAATCTGTGCAAGGTTTCAGCTCAATACCTCTAATTTTGAAGACGGTATCGTGATTTCAACAGACAGACGAACAAACGGACGGACATATCTTAAACAAGTAAAAGCGTGCTAAGTTCGGCCGGGCCGAATCTTATATACCCTCCACCATGGATCGCATTTGTCGAGTTCATTTCCCGGCATCTCTTCTTAGGCAAAAAAAGGATATAAGAAAAGATTTGCTCTGCTATTAGAGCGATATCAAGATATGGTCCGGTTTGGACCACAATTAAATTATATGTTGGAGACCTGTGTAAAATGTCAGCCAATTCGAATAAGAATTGTGCCCTTTTGGGGGCTCAAGAAGTAAAATTGAGAGATCGCTTTATATGGGAGCTGTATCGGCCTATAGACCGATTCAGACCATAATAAACACGTATGTTGATGGTCATAAGAGAATCCGTCGTACAAAATTTCAGCCAAATCGGATAATAATTGCGACCTCTAGAGGCACAAGACGTCACGATCCCAGATCGGTTTATATGGCAGCTATATCAGGTTATGAACCGATTTGAACCATACTTGGCACAGTTGTTGGATATCATATCAAAATACTACGTGCCAAAATTCATTCAAATTGAATAAGAATTGCGCCCTCTAGAGGCTCAAGAAGTCAAGACCCAAGATCGGTTTATATGACGGCTATATCAGGTTATGGACCGATTTGAACCATACTTGGCACAGTTGTTGGATATTATAACAAAACGCGTCGTGCAAAATTTCATTCCAATCGGATAAGAATTGCGCACTCTAGAGGCTGAAAAAGTCAAGATCCCAGATCGGTTTATATGGCAGCTATATCAGGTTATGGACCGATTTGAACCATACTTGGCACAGTTGTTGGATATCAAAGCAAAACACGTCGTGCAAAATTTCATTCTAATCGGATAAGAATGGCGCACTCTAGAGGCTCAAGAAGTCAAGACCCAAGATCGGTTTATATGGCAGCTATATCAGGTTATGGACCGATTCGAACCATACTTGGCACAGTTGTTGGATATCATAACAAAATACGTCGTGCAAAATTTTATTCTAATCGGATAAGAATGGCGCACTCTAGAGGCTCAAGAAGTCAAGACCCAAGATCGGTTTATATGGCAGCTATATCAGGTTATGGACCGATTTGAACCATACTTGGCACAGTTGTTGGATATCATAACAAAACACGTCGTGCAAAATGTCATCCCAATCGGATAAGAATTGCGCACTCTATAGGCTCAAGAAGTCAAGACCCAAGATCGGTTTATATGGCAGCTATATCAAAACATGGACCGATATGGCCCATTTACAATACCAACCGACCTACACTAATAAGAAGTATTTGTGCAAAATTTCAAGCGACTAGCTTTACTCCTTCGGAAGTTAGCGTGCTTTCGACAGACAGACGGACGGACGGACAGACGGATTTCAGTCATATCGGATGCAAAAATTTCAGTCAATTTCGGATGCAAAAATTTCATGCAAAATTTCAGTCAAATCGGTTGGGAATTGCGCCCTCTAGAGGCTCAAGAAGTCAAGACTCAAGATCGGTTTATATGGCAGCTTTATCAAAACATGGACCGATTTAGTCCATTTACAATCCCAACTGACCTACAGCAATAAGAAGTATTTGGGCAAAATTTCAGACTGTCGGTCCGTCTGTCTGTCGAAAGCACGCCAACTATTGAAGGAGTAGAGCTAGCCGCTTGAAATTTTGCATAAATACTTCTTATTGGTGTAGGTCAGTTGGGATTGTAAATGGACTAAATCGGTCCATGTTTTGATATAGCTGCCATATAAACCGATCTTGAGTCTTGACTTCTTGAGCCTCAGAAGGGAGTAATTCTCATCCGATTGGACTGAAATTTTGCACGTGGTGTTTTGGTTTAACTTCTAATAACTGTACTAAGTATGGTCCAAATTGGTTAATAACCTGATATAGCTGCCATATAAACCGATCTTGGGTCTTGACTTCTTGAGCTTTTTGAAGTCGGAATTCTCATTCGATTTGTCTGAAATTTTGCACAACGTATTTTGTTATGATATCCAACAACTGTGCGAAGTATGCTCAAAATCGGTTCATAACCTGATATAGCTGCCATATAAACCGATCTTGGGTCTTGACTTTTTCAGCTGTTAGAGGGCGCAATTTTCATCCAATTTGACTGAAATTTTGCACATAGTGTTTTGATATCATTTCCAACAACTGTGCGAAGTGTTGTTCAAATCGGTCCATAACCTGATATAGCTGCTATATAATCCGATCTTGGGTCTTGATTTCTTGAGCTTTTAGAAGGCGCAATTCCTATTCGATTTGGCTGTAATTTTGTACATGGTGTTTTGGTATCACTTCCAACATTTATGCGAAGTATGGATCAAATCGGTCCATACCCTGATATAGCTGCCATATAAACCGATCTGGGATCTTGAGTCTCTAGAGAGCGCAATTCTCATCCGATTTGGTACAGATTTTGTACAACGGCTTCTCCCATGGCCTTCAATATGCGTGTGCAATATGGTCTGAATCGATCTTTAGCTTAACACAGCTCCCTGCTTTTTGGGCCGCGAATCGGATATAACTTGATATAGCTCCTCCTCCCCCTCCTGCGTCCATATTCATTATTCTTTGTTTGCCTAAAAAGAGATACTGCGCAAAGAACTCGACAGATGCGATCCATGGTGGAAGGTATATAAGATTCGGCCCGGCCGAACTTAGCACGTTCAACCTATTTTGCTGAAATTTTAAACTGTTAGTATTGGGTTGCCCAAAAAGTAATTGCGGATTTTTTAAAAGAAAGTAAATGCATTTTTAATAAAACTTAGAATGAACTTTAATCAAATATACTTTTTTTACCCTTTTTTCTAAAGCAAGCTAAAAGTAACAGCTGATAACTGACAGAAGAAAGAATCCAATTACAGAGTCACAAGCTGTGAAAAAATTTGTCAACGCCGACTATATGAAAAATCCGCAATTACTTTTTGGGCAACCCAATAGCTTTAGGCCTCCCGACATCTGACCCATTTAGATACAGCTGCCATATAGACCGATCTGCCGATAAAGGGTCTGAAGCCCATAAAAGTTTTATTTTTTAACCGATTTCGCTGAAATTTGTTTTTTTTTAAGAAAACAAGAACCATAATAACATTTATGAATGGAACTCGACCTGGTTCATATGACCACGGCGGGCACTTTTGCATCTGTCAAAACGTTGGACCCGATTCTCGATATCGCCGTTTCGGTTGAAATGTGTGGCCGAGATACATTTTGTCTGAGCTCTTTCAACGTTGCCAGTTTGTTGGCATAGACTTGATGTTACCCCAAAGAAAATAGTCTAGAGTCATCAAATTGCACGAACGATGCGGCCAATCGACTGGGCCATTGCTTGAGATAACACGCTCATCAAACATACTTTACAATAAATCGATCAAACATACCTTACAATAAATCGATCAAACATACTTTACAATAAATCGATTGCAACGTGTTTTATATGGCTTGAGGTTCCGTCCTGTTGAACCAGCAAGTTGTCCGCATGTTATTGTGAAAACTTTTTTCCATAGCAGATTTTTCTCATTTTGGCATTTTGGCATATTTTCCTCTCTTTTCTCTGTACCCCCTCTTATGTAGATGCTTGGTCGCATCATTATTTCCACGTATCTATGTTGCATATGGTTATTGCATATTGTTGTTGTTTTTGTTTTTGTTATGTTCTCATGGCATGGTGGAGTATATTTAAGCAAATGTGCTTGCAGTGCAAGAAATACATGCATGTCAGCCACATATAGGGCATGTAATGCCACAAATGATAAGAGCCACAACAAATACGAAATATTTAAGCGCACACACATACACACACACACACCGAAATATCGCTGCAGGATACAGAAGGGATATCGCTTTAGCCCAATAAGGTTTATATTGAAATCCTATTAAGGAGATTTTTCATTACGAATCACAGGAGCTCATTAAAGGATTTGGCTCTTAAACTTATTAAAGACTGTGCAATGAATGAAATATGAAAGGGTCCAGAAAACAGGAGTGGAATATGGTGATCAATAATAACTTTTGTCTGTGCCACCATAGCGCAGAGGTTAGCATGTCCGCCTATGACGCAGAACGCCTGGGTTCAAATCCTCGACTATAAAATAAGAGGCCCCTTATCATTGAGCTTAAACTTGAATCGGACTGCACTCATTGATATGTGAGAAGTTTGCCTCTGTTCCTAAGTGAAATGT
>NC_081555.1:164883815-164901315 GCF_963082655.1 Stomoxys calcitrans | reverse complement strand
TATGAGGAACATAAAGAAAGGAATTTTTCAATTCCGCCATAGTCAAAACAAAAACTCAACGATGATGAAACCAAAAATAAAATGAAATTGTCTTTTGCAACAAATGGAGCTAATTTAATAACTTGGCTCACATTAGCATGGTAATACATCCTTGTGCTTCTTGCTCTCCATCATCATCATCAGCATCATATCATGTAGCCCCATTATGCAAAGGCAGCTGCTCATACGTGCTGAATTACTGTGGGCATATACATCTCACATTTCAATTCCATTACCAGCCTATTCCCAGCAAGCCAGCAGAGAGGCGATGGCGAAGAAGGGAAATGGGAGATTTTTAATCGAATTGTCACTTGGCGAAGCCTGCGAAATGTTAAGTTTTCATTTTTTTGCCAGCTTCAATTTGCTTTTCACATTTGCTGACTCAAGCATTCGAGCAACACGTTTCCAGCAAGAATGCTGGAATAAAAAAACTGTTGCTAATTAAGCGACGAGACACAAGCGGAAAAGTAACTCCGTAATGGGCGGAAGTGGCTGCCTTGCAGCTTTTATGCATACACATGTGAGATAGGCAACAGCACAGTTGCTCAGCACTTTTAGAGCTCTGGGAAACTCTCATTGTTGATCTAAAGCTGCCTCAGGCATTGGCAGCCACCAAAGAGTAGCAGCAACACAAATATAAAAAAAACATCATTTTAAACAATCCTCTTGGGAGTCAAACGCGAAATTCATTTAACTTTTTAATAATGTTTCGCTTTTGGTAACTCCACTCTCAGCTCATGCAATGCTTCCTTGTTTAAGGATTTGGTCTTGACTTTTTTATGGAGAATTTGTTGAATTCGTAGGGGAGTGTAAAAAAGAAGGTGTGATATGGAAATGTTTTAAAAGTTCAATGCTATAGGAATCCTATAGAGAAAATGGGTACTAGTTATAACATACATGTATACGAGGGCTGCTATATAAGTTTCTGGCCTAGGCAACACTAAGTGTTGCCAGGTGCAATATGACATTTACATTGGAAAGTTTGATATTTCCTGGCATATTCGTACTCACAACGTTTTGACGTACATTGTTCACCATTACAATTCGAGCTCGGCTTAAACCAACTCGTTTTTTACCGATCAGACATCGAATTGATGGGTCTTCCGCCGAAGATCCCTGACTTGGCAATCAATGACATCTTTTTTTCCCGCTTATAAATGTAATGATGAGTGGTCCATAACTTTCATCTCCAGAAAATGCTGTTGAAGTTTCCAATAACCATGTATGGAGTACAAAAAGTGCTAGACAATTGGTTTGAGCGCATGCTCAAAGTATATAAATCATGCTGGAGCTTATTCAAAACAGAACTAAAATTATTTGTGGTAATAAAAATGTTCATTATTAGGCCGGAAATTTATGTAGCAACCCTCGAATACTAATGTATTGGAATACTTCAATGTTGTCTTCCAAAGCGCCAATCGAAGCGGGTTTGTCTGTATCGATATGAGCTTTAACATAGCCCCACAAAAAATAGTATAAATGCATTAAATCGCACAATCTAGACTGCCAATTGGCCGCTTCCGAATATGAAATAAAATGTTCACCGTACTAGCCTCTCAATAAGTCCATTGCTACGCCTGCTGTAAGGCATGTGGCACCGTCTTGTTGAAACCACATGTCATGCAAGTCAAGCTTTTGCATTTTGGGCAAAAAAAGCTGGATATCACCATTCACATTTACGTTACGATTTGAAGAAGTACGGTCCAATGATGCCACCAGCCCATAAACCGCATCCAACTGTGAATTTTTCCGAATACATTGGTAGTTCTGGCAATGTTTCTGGCTGATCTTCATTCCAAAATCGACAATTCTGCTTATTTATGTGCCCATTGAGCCACGGTAGCGCTCACCATTCACAGTTACGTTACTATTCGCATCTTTTTTGAAGAAGTACGGTCCAATGATGCCACCAGCCCATAAACCGTACCAAACTGTGATTTTTCTGGATGCATTGGTAGCTCTTGCAATGCTTTTGGCTGATCTTCACTCCAAAATCGACAATTCTGCTAATTTATGCACCCATTGAGCCAAAAATTAGCTTCGTCGCTGAACACATTTTGTCGATAAAAAAGTGGATCTTCGGACAACTTTCCAAGAGCTCATTGGCCAAAAATTCTGCTTTGCGTTAGGTCGTTCGTTTTCAATTCTTGCACCAGCTATATTTTGAAAAGCTTCACACCTAAATCCTTCCGCGAAATTTGCCGCATTGTTTAGTAACAGAGGACCAATTGCTGCGAATCGCTAATTGAGGGTCATCGTTAACACTGGCCGATACAGCTGCAATATTTTCTTCAGTTCGCTATCTACGTAAGATTGTTGATGCTTTAATGTCCAACAATCCCAATTCGGTACGAAGTTAAGTCACAATAGCCGCTTCAGTGGGTCGGTTTAACTGGCCATAAAATGGAAGAAGAGCACGATAAACTTTCTTATCCCATGAATATTCCACTAAGGAACAGGGGAAAACTTCTCACATATCAATGTGTGCAGTCCGATTCAAGTTTAAGCTCAACTATAAGGGGCCTCCTTTTTATAGTCGAGTCCGATCGGCGTGCCGCAGTGCGACACCTCTTTGGAGAGAAGTTTTATATGGCATGGAACCTCACAAATGTTGCCAGCATTAGGAGGGGAAAACCACCGCTGAAAAAAAATCTTTTTTATGGTCTCGCCAGGATTCGAACCCACGTGTTTAGCGTCATAGGCGGTCATGCTAACGTCTGCGCTACGGTGGTCTCCATAGGAGCTATATAAAGTTATTCATGGAGCTATATCAAGTTATTCAGACCATAATCAAATTGAATGTTGGAGACTATAGTACAAGTCATTGTGTAAAATTGCAGATAATTCGAATAAGAATTGCATCCTTTAGAGGCTCAAGTATTAAAATAGGGAAATCGGTTTAAATGGGAGGTATATCCAGCTATAGACCGATTCAGACCATATTTGACACGTACGTTGAAGCCTAATCGGATAATAATTGCGCCCTCTCTACGGCAGCAATATAAGATTAAGGACCGATTTCGACCATACTTCACACAGATATTGGAAGTCGCAGCGAATCACGTCATGCTAAATTTCAGCCAAAACGGATAAATAGTGCGCCATCTACAGGTTCAAGAAGACACTATCCCAGATCGGTTTATATGGCAGCTATATCAAGTTATCGACCGATTTGATCCATGTTTGGCATAGTTGCTGCAAGTCACAACAAAATACGTCACTCAAAATTTCAGACAAATCCGATACGAATTGCGCCCTCTAGAGGCTCAAGAAGTCAAGATACAAGATCGGTTTATATGGCAGCTATATCAGTTTCTTGACCAATTTCGACCATACTTGGCACAGATGTTAGAAGTCGCAACGAAACACGTCATGCTAAATTTCAGCCAAATTTCAGCGCCCTCTACAGATTCAAGAAGAAGTCAGGATCCAAGATCGGTTTATATGGCAGCTATATCAGGTTATGAACCGATTTCGCCGATACTTAGCACAGATGTTGGAAGTCGCAACGAAACACGTCATTCAAAATCTCAGCCAAACCCGATAAGAATTGCGCCCTCTAGAGGCTCAAGAATTTAATACCCCATATCGGTTTGTATGACAGCTATATGAGGTTATGAACCGATTCCAACCGCACTTAGCAAAACACCTAGTGCGAAATTTCAGCCAAATTGGATAAGAATTGCGCCCTCTAGAGGCTCTAGAAAACAAAATCCAAGATCGGTTATTAATGGCAACTATACTAGGTTGTGGACGGGCTTCGACCATACTTGGCACAGTTATTAGAAGTCACAACGAAAAACGTCATGCTAAATTTCACTTAAAATCGGGTAATAATTGCGCCCTCTAGAGGCGCAATGAGGTTATGAACCGATACCAACCGCACTTAGCACAGTTGTTGGTAAACATAACAAAACACCCCGTGCGAAATTTCAGCCAAATTGGATAAGAATTGTGCCCTCTAGAGGCAAGATCCAAGATCGGTTTTTAATGGCAGCTATACTAGGTTGGCTCTAGAAATCAAGATCTAAGATCGGTTTATGTGGTTGTGGACCGATTTCGACCATACTTGGCACAGTTTTTGGAACTCGCAACGAAACACTTCATGCTAAGTTGCGACCTCTAGAGGCTCAAGAAGTTAAGAACCCAGATCGGTTTGTATGACAGCTATATCAGGTTATGGACCGATTTCGACCATACTTAGCACAGAAGTATGGTCGAACGAAACACGTCATGCTAAATTTCAGTTAAAATCGGATAAAAATTGCGCCCTCTAGAGGCTCAAGAAATCAAGATCCAGGATCGGTTTATAAGGCAGCTATTCCAGGTTGTGGACGGATTTCGACCATACTTAGCACAGATGTTGGAAGTCGCAACGAAACACGTCATGCTAAATTGCGCCCTCTAGAGGCTTAAGAAGTTAAGAACCCAGATCGGTTTGTATCACAGCTATACCAATTTGAATTATATTTGACATAGTTGTTGAAAGCCATAACGAAACACCTCATGCGAAATTTCAGCCAAATCGGTTAAGACTTACGCCCTCTAGAGGCTTAAGGAGTCAAGATCCAAGATCGGTTTATATGGCAGCTCTAGCAAAACATGAACCCACATGGCCCATTTACAATCCCCACTGACCTTCACTAGTAAGAAGTATTTGTAGAAAATTTCAAGCGGCTAGCTTTGCTTCTTCAAAAGTTCGCGTGCTTTCGACAGACAGACGGACGGACCGACGGACATCTTATGGTGGAGGGCATAAAAATGAGGGTAAGCGTTCCAAGAAAACTACTGTTTTTGTTTTTTGTACTCTCTAATGCCCGCCTTCTCTTTTCGCATAATATCCTTCAGGAATCCAGCAGTCGCCATAGTGGTCATAGGTCATGTCATGAAACTCATTTATCTATTAGCACCAGCATGCTGGTAGGTTTATGTGAAAACATATTTTTTTCATTAATAACTCAATGTCATCATCAGGGATTGATTCAGGATTCATTGCCCATTCTTTCTTTTTTTCGAAACCTGCATGTTTCTCTCTTTCTTTATTTGCAAAAATTGTGTTTACTCCAACCTCAATTGGTTAAAAACGAGTTATCTCACATTTTCCATATAGTGAACAGTGGCTTGCAGTTTGATGCTTTTTAATGAAACAGGGTATGGCTTGCCGATATACAGTGGCACAGATAAGGCAACATACCTCTCTGTAAATGGCAGCTTCATAAACTGACAGTTAAGTAATAAGGATAAACCGAATCGAATAAATTTTAAATATTTTAAATACGGGTGATGATGGTGAACAATTTAAGCAACATGCAATATTTGGGGTCATTTATTTGTATAAACATTTTGTTTTATAAAACGGAAAACGTGTTTTATAAAACGAAATGGTTTTTAGACTTTTCTGTGCTGCTATGTGTGTCTTTACATTTTCTATGAAAATGTTCGGCAATCATAGTAAGATAAGTTTGACACCCCCCTAAGATTCCTCTCCTTCTGCCTTCTGTCGCAGTTACCATAAGAGCATATGCTGATCCTTTTCTCTCGATTTCCTCTTATTGTACATGGAGGGCATAGTAAGGAATGGTTTAGAATATACATCAGTGTTCCAAAGCTTCTTGTTTTTACTGTTTCCATTCCTCTTAGACCAGTTGTTTAAAATTTGTATTGATTTTTTCTTTCTCTCTATATAATTTATACCCTGTGTTTCTACAAGCCAAGTATACTGTCATCTCTAGACTGACAAAAAAATAAGTCATAATAAACCAACAATTTTAAGCCCAATTATCCTTTGGAATAGCAAAAACGAAACCAAAACGAAACATGTGTTCTCTTATAAAGTGAATTTTTAATTAACTGTCATAGCTTTCTTATTAACTCCCTCCAAAGCTAACATTTCACTTCTGAGCCCACTACGAGTATAGCGACTCTGTGATTAACCCACCACATTCTGACAACGTCATTGTCATTCACCATTATTTGAAAAGGGGAAAAATATGACAGTTTTTTTTCACATCTCCCTTTTTCTTCCTCTCTCACTGTCTCCCATTTAAGCATAGAAAAAAAGCACGACATTGACAACGACAGCGGCAAAGACAAAAACAAATTGAAAAACGTGGCGTGCACCTGTTAACCTCCACTTACTTATGTGCTGGCCAAACAAATGCCACATACTCGTATTCAGCGCTCGACTATGCTCTACACCTTATGTCTTGAATAAACTAGGAATGGAGGAGGTGAAAGGCAAAGGCATTGTCTACAACACATAGTAGTGCCAGGGTGGTCGAGGTGCGGTGGGTAGGGGGAAAAAGGAAACCCCCAGGTGATAAAGAAACTTTGTGACAAATTCACAGAAACCCGTCAAGGCATTCATGCGTGGAGGATACACCATCTTAAGGTTAAGGTTTAAGTAAATCTTAACTGTTGCTTCTTAGACGCTTGCTAGAGAACAGAGTTGACGTGGGAAGAAAATTAAAAAAAATTAAATAAATAAAAAATTAAATTATAGCAATAAAAGATTGAAATAATGACAAAAATTTTCCAAAAAAAAAAAAAAATAAAATTTTGACATAATTTTGAATAAAAATAAAACTTTTGACAAAAATTTTTAGAAAACAACTGCCAAGATTTACTACAAAAATCAAGTGTTGAAAAAATTTTTCAAGAACTCCAAATTAAAAAAAAGGGTATATATTCTGAAAAGGGTATAAAAACTACCCTTTTTTAGTAAAAGGTATACAACACAACTACCATGCAAATGCAAATTTCGCCCATGAACATTCCACTAAGGAACAGGGGCAAACTTTTCACATATCAATGAGTGCAGCCTGATTCAAGTTTAAGCTCAATGATTAGGGGCCCCCTTTTATAGCCGAGTCCGAATGGCGTACCACAGTGAGACACCTCTTTGGAGAGAAGTTTTAGTTTTACATGGCATAGTACCTCACAAATGTTGCCAGCATTAGGAGGGAAAAACCACCGCTGAAATTTTTTTCTGATGGTCGCGCCAAGATTCGAACCCAGGCGTAAAAGGATATTAAACTAGAGTTTTGTTCGTAAAAGGGTGTAAAGCAGCCCTTTTGTTCGGAAAAGGGGTTTAAAAGGGTATATATACTACCCTTTTGTTTGACAAAGGGCATGAAAGCTACACTTTTGTTCGGAATAGGGGTATCAAAACAACCCGTTTGTTCGGAAAATGGTATAAAACTAAGGGTGGTATAAAACAATTTTTTTCGGAAAAGGGTATAAAAACTACCCCTCTGTTCAGAATGGGGTATAAAATCTACCCTTTCGTTCGGAAAAGGGGAATAAAACCTACCCTTTTCTCGGAAAAGGTCAAAAGACTACCCATTGTTCGGAAAGGGTATTAAAACTAACCCTTTGGTCGGAAAATGGTATAAAAACACCCCTTAGTTCATAAAAGGGTATAAAAACTACCCTTTTTGTTTATAACAGGGTATAAAAACTACCCTCTTGTTTATAACAGGGTATAAAAACTACACTTTTGATCGGAAAAGCGCGTAAAAACTTCTTTTTTGCTCAAAACAGGGTATAAAAACTACCCTTTTGTGCGGCAAAGTAAATAAAAACTACCATTTTCTTCAGAAAAGGGTATAAAACTACAGTTTTTATCGTAAAAGGGTGTGAAACTAGTTTTGTTCGGAAAAGGATATTAAATCTACTCCTTTGTTCGCAAATGAGGCATAAAATCTACCCTTATGTTCCGAAAAAGGGTATAAAAACTACCCCATTTGTTCGTAAAAGGTTATAAATATTACCCTTTTTCGGAATAGGGGTGTAATAATGCCCTTTTGGTCATAAAAGGGTATAAAAACTACCCTTTTGTTTGTAACAGGGTATAAAAATACCCTCTTGTTCGGAAAAGGGTATAAAAACTACCCTTTTGTTCAGAAAGGATATACAACTTAAGTTGTGTTCCTAAAAGGGTGGTATAAAACAAATATTTTTTAATTGGGTATAAAAACTACCGCTTTGTTAAAAATAGGGTATAGGGTATTCGTAAAAGGGTGTAAAATTGTTTTGTTCGGAAAAGGGTATTAAAACTACCCCTTTGTTCGGAATAGGGGTATAAAAACAATCTTTTTGTTCCGAATAGGGGTATAAAAATACCCATTGTTTCATAAAAGGGTATAAAAACTACACTTTTGTTTATAACAGGGTATCAAAACTACCCTTTTGCTCTGAAAAGGGGTATGAAAACTACCCTTTTGCTCGGAAAACGGGTATAAAAATTACACTTTTGATCAGAAAAGCGCGTAAAAACTTTTCTCTTGCTCAGAAAAGGGTATAAGAACAACCCTTTTCCTCGGAAAAGGGTAAAACACTACCCCTTTGTTCGAAAAAAGATAAGGGTATAAAAAATATCCTTTTGTTCGTAAAAGGGTACAAAATCTACTCTTTTGTTCGAATGGGGTTTATATACCCCTTTTGTTTCGTAAATGTAGTTTTCCGAAAAAAGTACTAAAGCCACTATTTCTCTTAGAAAATGGTACTAAAACCACAATTTTCCTTGGAAAAGTGTACTAAAACGTATCTATTCTACGGAAATTGGCACTAAATTTACCCTTTTCTTTGGAAATAAGAGCTATAACCACCCCTTTCCTTGGCTGGAGTGCTAAAACTACCCTTTTGCTTGGAAATAATTACTAAAATTACCCTTTTCCTGAGACAGAAGTACTAAGGCTACAATTTTCCTTGGAAAATAGTACTAAAATTATCCTTTCCCTTGAAATAGTATACAAAAACTGCCCTTTTTCTTGAAAAGAAGAACCAGGAGTACCTTTTGCTTTGGAAAAGGGTACTAGGATTATCCTTTCCCTTGAAAAAGTGTACTACGACTAGCCTAGGGTACTAAAACTAAACTTTTGTTTGAAGAAGGGTACTTAAACTACCCCTTTTCTTGAAAAATGGTAATAAAACTTCGTTTTCCCTTGAAAATGGCTACTAAAATTACCATTTCCATTGAAAAAGGGAACCATTTCTATTGAAGAAGGGTACTTAAACAAACCCGTTTTCTGAAGCATAGTTACTAAATCAACTTCTTACCTTGGAAAGGTTTCTTAAATCACCCTTTTCCCTAGATCAGTGTACCAATATTGCTCTGTTCTCTGCAGTAGGAAACTAAAGCTACCATTTCCCCTGACAAAAACTTCCCTTTTTTTCAAGAAAATAGTACTAAAAAAGTAAAAAAAGGCCGGGCCGAACTTTGTATACCCACCACTGGGTATATATGTAAACCACTTTTCGTCAAAATCCGGTGAAAAATGCATACCTTATGCCCCATAGCAGCTATATAGAAATATGTTACGATTTGGACCAAATACTTATAAGTACAAGTCATTTTTCAATTATGTATAAAAAAATATTGGCCTTTTAAGGCCATATACGACACGTATGTCGAAAAGCCTTACATAAGTCACTGTGCCAAATTTCAGCGAAATCAGATTATAAATGAGCCTTTTATGTGGCCAAGACTTTCAATCGAGATATCGGTCTATATGACAGCTATATTCAAATCTGAATCGATCTGAGCCAAATTGAAGAAGAACGTAGAGGGGCCCAACACAACTCACTGTCCCAAATTTCGGCTACATCGGACAATAAATGCGCTTTTTATCGCCCCAAAACTTTGAATCGAGAGATCGGTCTATATGGCAGCTATATTCAAATCTGCACCGATCTGGGCCAAATTGAACAAGGAAGTCGAAGGGCCTAATTCAACTCACTGTCCCAAATTTCGGCGACATCTGACATTGAATGTGCCATTTATGGGCCCAAAACCTCAAATCGAGAGATCGGGCTATATGGCAGCTATATCCAAATCTGGACCTATCTGAGCTAAATTAACGATGATTGTCGAAGGGCCTTACACAACTCACGGCCCCAAATTTCAGCAAAATCGGATAATAAATGTGGCTTTTATGGGCCTAAGACCCTAAATCGGCGAATCGGTCTATATGGCAGCTATATCCAAATCTGGACCGATCTGGGCCAAATAAAAGAAAATTTTTGAATTGCCTAACATAACTCACTGTCCTCAATTTCAGCAAAATCGGATAATAAATGTGGCTTTTATGGGCCTAAGACCATAAATCGGCGGATCGGTCTATATGGCAGCTATATCCAAATCTGGACCGATCTAAGCCAAATTGAAGAAGAATGTCGAAGGACCCAACGCAACTCACTGTCCCAAATTTCGGCACAATCGGATAATAAATGTGGTTTTTATGGGCCTAGGACCCTAAATCGGAGGATCGGTCTATATGACAGCTATATCCAAATCTGGACCGATCTGGGCCAAATTAAAGAAGGACGTCGAAGGGCCCAACACAACTCACTGTTCCAAATTTCAGCAAAAGCGAGTAATAAATGTGGCTTTTATTGGCCTAAGACCCTAAATCGGTGGATCGGTCTATACAGCAGCTATATCCAAATCTGAACCAATCTGGGCCAAATTGAAGAATGAAGTCGAAAGGCCTAATTCAACTCACTGTTCTAAATTTCAGCAAAATCGGATAATAAATGTGGCTTTTATGGGCCTAAGACCCTAAATCGGAGGATCGGGCTATATTGCAGCTATATCCAAATCTGAACCGATCTAAGCCAAATTGAATACATATGTCGAAGGGCCTAACACAACTCACAGTCCCAAATTTCAGCAAAATCGGATAATAAATTTGGCTTTTATGGGCCTAAGACCCTAAATCGGCGAATCGGTCTATATGGCAGCTATATCCAAATCTGGACCGATCTGGGCCAAATTAGAGAAAATTTTTGAAGGGCCTAACATAACTCACTGTCCTCAATTTCAGCAAAATCGGATAATAAATGTGGCTTTTATGGGCCTAAGACCATAAATCGGCGGATCGGTCTTTATGGCAGCTATATCCAAATCTGGACCAATCTAAGCCAAATTGAAGAAGAATGTCGAAGGACCCAACGCAACTCACTGTCCCAAATTTCGGCACAATCGGATAATAAATGTGGTTTTTATGGGCCTAGGACCCTAAATCGGAGGATCGGTCTATATGACAGCTATATCCAAATCTGGACCGATCTGGGCCAAATTAAAGAAGGACGTCGAAGGGCCCAACACAACTCACTGTTCCAAATTTCAGCAAAATCGAGTAATAAATGTGGCTTTTATTGGCCTAAGACCCCGATCTGGGCCAAATTAAAGAAGGACGTCGAAGGGCCTAACACAACTCACTGTCCCAAATTTCAGCAAAATCGGATAATAAATTTGGCTTTTATGGGCTTAGGACCTTAAATCGGCGGATCAGTCTATATGGGGGCTTATCAAGATATAGTCCGATATAGCTCATCTTCGATCTTAACCTGCTTGTAGACAAAAAAAAGAATCTGTGCAAAGTTTTAGCTCAATATATCTATTTTTAAAGACTGTAGCGTGATTTCAACAGACAGACGGACAGACATGGCTATATCGTGGATACTAGAGCACTCCTTTTCCGAAAAAAGGGTTTCAAAATGGACTTTTAGATCAAAAATTCACCAAATTTTCTATAAGACGCTAATTTTCTCAAATTATCGCATGAACATTTAAATGTTGCTAAATGTTTGGGTACACCGGTAGCCGAGTTGGTAGCATGCTTGGATTATCAGTGCTGAGGTCGTGGGTTCGATACCCGCCATAAGCCTTGGCCTGTCGCTACTGTGGTATCACAATGGACTTAAAATTGTTTAAGTGAGCCTGTAAAGGACTGTCACTCTTATCTAACCTAAATGTTCGTCAAATCTCCAGCTTTGACAGTGGCTGTAATAATTTTCAAAAAAAAAAAATTTTTTTCATAAAACCCATTTGGTAACCCTGTACGTCACTGACTAACTAACTGTATGAATGATTTTTGGGATGACTAGCTGACTGGTAGCGGGAGGCAGTCAGGCAGGGTAAGCATCTTGTGTAAGTCTCAGAAAAAGATACCTGGTATGGCTTGTTTGTTCCTGGGAATTTGCTCGCACTCGCACTCCTTTCACTTGTTGCTTTCATCAGCTAGCTACCCAAATAAATTCTGCGCTTGGTTTGTTAGATGATGGTGGGGTTGGTAACGGTGCTCCTTGGAGGTCTGTGCGCGAGATTGTAAATGAGTGGCAAAGAATGGCAAATCTTTTTCTTTGATGTCACATTTGGTTATAACGTGCCTTGTGTGTTCGCTTTCCTTTATCCCTCGCCACCCCCACACTTGTTCTCTTTTCGTTTAGGTAGACAATTGTGCCATTTATAATCAGAAATGTTGTTGCTGCAGAGTGAATTTGCTTGAAGGAGTCGGCTTACAGTGTTAATGTAGTGTAGCGTTGGAATTATGTGAAATGTTGGATTCGCAAGAAAGAATCCTTTCATTTCTTTTAAGAATTGTTTTGGGCGAATGAATTACCTTTTTGAAAGTATCTTTGCAGAACATTAAAATTTTTATTTCATTTTTACATTTTACGTTTGTCTAAAGTAAGAGATAGAGAGAGAAGTGGCAGCTAAGATTGGTTGTTTGACATCGACGGATAGAGAATATTCTCAGGTATTTTTGAGACTTAAAATCCAACAAGACATTGGATTTGTTAATTAAGAGATACAACTTTTTTTATTAAAAATTTTCTATATAAATGTCAATGGTGCCTATTAAATTTGTTTATTTTCTTGGAAATAAAAATGCCTTTAAGGTTCCAGAGGAGTCTCGCTTGGTTTTTTAACCAAGGTAAAGCGAAATATGAAGCCTCTGCAGTTACAGAGCCGAAAAGTGTCAAAAACATTCATGTGTTTACCATGTTGCGATTTCCCAATACATATGCTTGACATTCAACATTTTCTTCATCGCCCAACATCTAATTGAACTCCCACCAAAGATGTTTTCAAACTCTTACCCAGAAATCCTCACATATCAAATGTCTCCCAGACAACCTTCAAAATAAATCCATCACCGACTAGTAATCGATTCCACCACACACCATTTGCATATCTTCACCTGAACTAAGTAAGCAGTCTTTGAAAATGTTAAAAGCAAATAATCCCTTGCCAAAGAAATATTGAAATAAGCTGTTCATAATTCATCTACGGGTTTTCCATTTTCCCATTAAAAATGTCCCCGTTTGCTTTCATTGGATTTATTTTTCAATATTGTTCAAACAAATGCCTGTGGGCATATCGATGCATCATTCAACAAATATTTGCATAGGTCTGAGGAATAGCGACGAACAACATAAAAGGTAATATGACGAAAAAGTAGAGAAAAGTGGAAAAGAGCCAAGTTAATGTTATATTTAACATCGATGGTTGGGGGAAAAGATCTGAAAAATAAGGAAAATGTTTACAATTCATAACCGTCGTTACAGTCAATAAAGTCAATATTAAAAAAGGTGGCTACAAGATGAAATAAATGATAAAATCTTTGAAAATTTTTAAATTTATTTCTAAATCTATCCAGAGTTAAAGTTTTAAACTTCCACGAAGTGGATAATAAATTTGTCAGTTGTGTGCTTAAGACGTTAAACTGACAGATCGGTCCATATGAGGGCCACAGCAAAATTTAGTCCGTATTCTTCCCAGGGGGAGACTAAATTTGCAAATTTTTGTCCATGAACATTCCAGTAAGGAACAGGGGCAAACTCTCACATATCACTGAGTGCAGTCCGATTCAAGTTTAAGCTCAATGATAGGGGGCCTCCTTTTTATAGCCGAGTCCGAACGGCGTGCCGCAGTGCGACACCTCTTTGGAGAGAAGTATTACTTGGCATAGTACCACACAAATGCCGCCAGCATTAGGAGTGGAAAACCACCGCTGAAATTTTTTTCTGGTGGACTCGCCAATGTTCGAACCCAGGCGTTGAGCGTCATAGGCGAATACGTTAACCTCTGCGCTACCGTGGCCTCTGTCCGTCCGTCCTTCCGTCCGTCCTTCCGTCCGTCCTTCCGTCCGTCCTTCCGTCCGTCCTTCCGTCCGTCCTTCCGTCCGTCCTTCCGTCCGTCCTTCCGTCCGTCCTTCCGTCCTTCCGTCCGTCCTTCCGTCCGTCCTTCCGTCCGTCCTTCCGTCCGTCCTTCCGTCCGTCCTTCCGTCCGTCCTTCCGTCCGTCCTTCCGTCCGTCCTTCCGTCCGTCCTTCCGTCCGTCCTTCCGTCCGTCCTTCCGTCCGTCCTTCCGTCCGTCCTTCCGTCCGTCCTTCCGTCCGTCCTTCCGTCCGTCCTTCCGTCCGTCCTTCCGTCCGTCCTTCCGTCCGTCCTTCCGTCCGTCCTTCCGTCCGTCCTTCCGTCCGTCCTTCCGTCCGTCCTTCCGTCCGTCCTTCCGTCCTTCCGTCCGTCCTTCCGTCCGTCCTTCCGTCCGTCCTTCCGTCCGTCCTTCCGTCCGTCCTTCCGTCCGTCCTTCCGTCCGTCCTTCCGTCCGTCCTTCCGTCCGTCCTTCCGTCCGTCCTTCCGTCCGTCCTTCCGTCCGTCCTTCCGTCCGTCCTTCCGTCCGTCCTTCCGTCCGTCCTTCCGTCCGTCCTTCCGTCCGTCCTTCCGTCCGTCCTTCCGTCCGTCCTTCCGTCCGTCCTTCCGTCCGTCCTTCCGTCCGTCCTTCCGTCCGTCCTTCCGTCCGTCCTTCCGTCCGTCCTTCCGTCCGTCCTTCCGTCCGTCCTTCCGTCCGTCCTTCCGTCCGTCCTTCCGTCCGTCCTTCCGTCCGTCCTTCCGTCCGTCCTTCCGTCCGTCCTTCCGTCCGTCCTTCCGTCCGTCCTTCCGTCCGTCCTTCCGTCCGTCCTTCCGTCCGTCCTTCCGTCCGTCCTTCCGTCCGTCCTTCCGTCCGTCCTTCCGTCCGTCCTTCCGTCCGTCCTTCCGTCCGTCCTTCCGTCCGTCCTTCCGTCCGTCCTTCCGTCCGTCCTTCCGTCCGTCCTTCCGTCCGTCCTTCCGTCCGTCCTTCCGTCCGTCCTTCCGTCCGTCCTTCCGTCCGTCCTTCCGTCCGTCCTTCCGTCCGTCCTTCCGTCCGTCCTTCCGTCCGTCCTTCCGTCCGTCCTTCCGTCCGTCCTTCCGTCCGTCCTTCCGTCCGTCCTTCCGTCCGTCCTTCCGTCCGTCCTTCCGTCCGTCCTTCCGTCCGTCCTTCCGTCCTTCCGTCCGTCCTTCCGTCCAAGCTTTCCAGTTTTTGCTTTAGCTGCCATATAAAAGGCGCATTTATAGTCAGATTTTGCTGAAATTTGAAACAGTGAATTATGGTAGGCTTTTCGACATCCGTATCGTATATGGTTTAGATCGGTCTAGATCGGAAATGGCTACCAAAAAGGAAAAAGGAAGGGTTTAACTTCCTTTCTGAAATGCTAGACCAAATTTATTACCCTTTCTGAAATGCTGGGGTAGTTTTTAGTTACCCTTTCCGAAATGGTAGTTCTTTTACCATTTCCCTGAGGATTGGGTAATTTTATAATCCGAAAGGTTAGGGTTGTTTTAGTACCTTTTTTAAAGGATTGTGTATTTTATTATCTTTCTTGAAAGAATAAGGAAGTTTTATTACCCTTTCCAAGAGAATAGGGTAGTCTTATTACCCTCTCCGAAAGGATACTACCCTATCCACATCTTATTACTTTTTCCGAAAAGCAATGGGTAGTTTGAATACCCTTTCCGAAAGGATAGTGTATTCAATCTACCCTTTGCGAAAGAATAGGGTAGTTTTATTACCCTTTCCAAAAGATGGGGTAGTCTTATTACCCTCTCCAAAAGGATACTACCCTATCCCTATCTTTTTACTCTTTCCGCCGAAAAGCAAAGGGTAGCTTAAATACCCTTTCCAAAATGATAGGGTAGTATTGTTACCCTTTCCGAAAGGATAGGGTAGTATTGTTACCCTTTCCGAAAGGATAGGGTAGTTGTATTAGCCTTTCCGATGGGGTAGTCTTTTTATCTTCTCTGAAAGGATACTACCCTATGTTATTAAACTTTCCACCGAAAAGCAAAGGGTAATTTAAATACCCTTTCCGAAAGGACAGGGTAGTAGTGTGTTGGCCTTTCCGAAAGGATAGGGCAACCTTTTCTGGAAGCAAAGGGTAGTTTTAATACCCTTTCCGAAAGGATAGGGTATTCAAACTACCCTTTGCGAAAGAAAAGGTTGCCCTATCCTTTCGGAAAGGCCTTTCCAATAGATGGGGTAGTCTTATTACCCTCTCCAAAAGATGCTACCCTATCCCTATCTTTTTACTCTTTCCGCCGAAAAGCAAAGGGTAGTTTAAAAACCCTTTCCAAAATGATAGGGTAGTATTGTTACCCTTTCCGAAAGGATAGGGTAGTGTTGTTACCCTTTGCGAAAGGATAGGGTAGTTGTATTACCCTTTCCGAGAGGATAAGTTAGTTTGTATTACTCTTTCAGAGAGGATAGGGTAGTTTTTTACCCTTTCTGAAAGGATGGGGTAGTTTTATTACCCTCTCCGAACGGATAGGGTAGTTGTATTACCCTTTCTGAAAGGATAGGGTAGTTGTATTACCCTTTCCGCAAGGATAAGGTAGTTGTATTACTCTTTCCGAAAGGATAGGGTAGTTTTTTACCCTTTCTGAAAGAAAGGGGTAGTTTTATTACCCTCTCCTAAAGGATAGGGTAGTTGTATTGCCCTTTCTGAAAGGATAGAGTAGTTGTATTACCCTTTCCGTAGGGATAGGGTAGTTGTATTACCCTTTCCGTAGGGATAGGGTAGTTGTGTTACCCTTTCCAAAAGGGTAGGGTGGCTTCATTACCCTTTCCAAAAGGATAGGGTGGTTTTTTAGCCTTGCCAAAAGGATAGCGGAGTTTTATTAGCCTCTCCGAAAGGATAGTGCAATTTGGTTTGCCTCTCCGATAGGACAGGAAAGTTGTTTCAATCTTCCTCAAAGGATACGGTAGTTGTATTGCCTTTTCCGAAGGGATAAGGCAGTTTTATTACCCTTTTCGAAAGATGGGGTACAGAACAGGACGGTATTATCATTTTTTCGGATAGAAAAGGGTAGTTTGTAATACGTTCTGCTAGGATGGGTTAGTTTTATTACCCATTTCAATAAAAAATTTTAATATTGTTAGTTTCCGATGCTAAAGGGAGGTTTTATTACTCCTTTTTTAAGGAAGGGAAGGATTCCGTACCCTTTCATAAAGGAAAGCCTTGGTTAAGTACACTTTCCCGAAGGAAATGTTGTATTAGTACCCTATTCCCATAGGATATACTGTGTTGGACCCTTTCCTTAAGTAAACGTTGTATAAGACCATTTCCCAATGGAATACTTAGATATAGTACCCCTTCTCAAAGGAAAGGGTATCATAGGTATCCATTCTCAAAAGAGAAACCTACCAATTGAGTAGGTATCTTTAGTACCTTTGCCAAAGGACTTGGTAGTATAAGTTCATCTTTTCTATGAAATAGGTAGTTTTAGTAATTTTTTTTAAGGATTGTGTTGTTTTGGTTCCTTTTCCTAAATTGACAATTTTAATACAATTTCCCAAAGGAATAGGCAATTTTTAT